>NW_027398147.1:0-13358 GCF_003265705.2 Callorhinus ursinus
TACCAAAAGAAAGCTGGGGTGGCAATCCTTATATCAGACAAATTAGACTCTGATCTTGGGGTCATGAGTTCAAGTCCCACATTGCACGGAGAGCTTACTTAAAAAAAAAAAAAAAAGCTTATTCTCTAAGACTGAGTGCTATTTCATGGTATGCAATGGAATACAATGCCAAAACTGCAATCTGTTTATCCATTCAGCTGTTGATGGACATCTGGATTGTTTTGGGCTTTGGGTATTACACAAAAAGCTACATGAACATTCACCTTAAGTTTTTTAGCTTTATTTTTAATGAACATATGCCTTCCTTTTTCATGCATAAATAACTAAGAGACAAACAGCTGCATCATTTCATAGATGTTTAAGTTTTTAAGAAACTGCGAGATTATTTGCCCAAGTAGTTCTACAAGTTTACATTCCCACCAACGGTATATGAGAGTTTTGGTTCAACCACATCCTTTCCAACACTTAGTATGGTCAATCTTTTAAATTTTAGCCAATAGGAGGGTAATGTTATCTCACTTTAGTTTTAATCTATCTTTCTCTAATGATTAATACTTTGAGTATCTTTTTCATGTTCTTACTTGCCATATGTTTTTGCTGAACTATCAAGTACTTTTGCCAATTTATTACACTGGGTTGTCTCTTGCCTTGTTAAGTTTTAGAGTTTATACAGTCCAAATTTATATATATTCTGGATCAAAGTTCTTTATCAACTATATGCTTTATAAAGACGCTCAGATATTCTATGGCTTTTTTCATTCTACTATCAATGTGTTTTGAAAAACTTGAAGTTTTTCAAAAGAACAAAGTCCCACTTGTTCTTTTACATATTATGTTTTTGGGGTCCTAATCCAAGGTCACAAAGATTTTCTACTCTGTCTTCTTCTAGAAGTTTTATAATTTTAGACTTTATTTACATCATGTATGGTTCACTCAGAGCTAACTCTTAACTATGGTATGAGATACAGATCCAAGTTTTTTTTTTTTTTTAAACATGGATACCTTAGTCAAAAACCAGCTGTCCATAATTATGTAGGTTTATTTCTGCATTCTATTCTGTTCTACTAATCTATCTATCTTTATGCCAATATGACACTGTTTTGATTACTCAGCTTTACAACAACTTTCGGAAACAAGGAATCAGTCCTCCAACTTTCTCTCTATTCACATTTAACTATACTTCCTTGTATCTTTTTTTTCTTTCTGAAGATTAGGAACAGAATCTACGTTAGAGTTAATATTCTATCATTTCATATAAATAATAACCCTACAACTGTAAAATTCTATTTATCTTCACTTAGTGCTAACTGTTGTCACAGAAACATCTACATACATAAACGACATAATACAAAGGTTTTGTTTTGTTTTCTAATGTACATAAACAGTCTTTCAAAGAGATTTAAAGGATTAAAAGGGAGCCTTTTTAATTTACACACACATTTACCATTCCTGGTACTCCTGGTTACTTCCTGCAAATCCAAGTTTTTATGTAGTGTCATTCTATTCAATCTAAAGTTAGCTTTTTTTTTCCCTTTTAGTGAAGTGAAGGTGTTGGTCTCCTGTGAGATGGCTTTTTCCTTGCTGTAAGATTTACTCTTTATCATCAGTTTTCAATATTTTGACTATTATGTGCCTAAGCGTGTTTCTTTTTATTTATCCAACTTGGTATTTTTCTTAAAATTTTAGAAGTTTTCAGCCATTATTGCTTCAATTACATATACCTGGCCCCATTCTCTTTACTTCCTCTCTGGAACTCCAATTATACATGTATTAGACAGCTTACCTATCCCTATATTTTCGTCTTTCTGGGAAACTTAATAATGTCTATCCATGTATATTCAAGTTCAATAACCTTTCTTCAGTTGTCTCCAATCTGCTGTTAGCCCCAGTGAATTCTTCATCTCAAATATATTTCAGAAATTTCTATATGCCCTCTACTTCTCTTTTCTCTCTTAACACATGCCTCTATGTGTTCACTACTTAGTATTTTCCTTTACAGCTTTAAAAATATTTAGTCTCTTTGTCTGTTAATTCCATTATCTAGATCATTTTGGTATCTGCTCCTATTTAATACTTCTCTATTTTATGGAATGTTTTCATGATTTCCATAATTTGTAATTTTTAATGGTACAGTGGATATTGTGAATGACAGTTTACAAAATGAAGACTGAATCATGTCTTCCTTAGGGGGTACTGTTTTGTTTAGGCAAGCAATTAAATTACTAGTGATCTTTAATGTGTTGTCAGCCTAAACTATCTGTTTCTAAACTTAGTCTTAAGGTTGGCACTTACAATAGTGTGTGATCCATTCTCTTAACGACTGGGCTTTCTGTAGTCTAAATTAAATGCCTGAGGTTCTCTCCAAGATGTCTGCATTCTGACTTCCCAGAACTCTCAGGTCTCAGAGCACTAAACAACCTTTGGAACCACGATTCTAGCTCTCAGCCCCAAAGCACATCAGTTCTGACAGACCATGCAAAGTTCTCAACCTGCACACAGGCAGCCCAGCTATCATTCAAAAATGCTGATCAAATGAATACCCACACTGAATTCTGACCCCTGCCCTATGTTCAAACCCCCAGAGAACTTCCTTTTTCAGGACCCTTCTCCACAAATCCCAGATGTCTGAGCAGCTTTGAATTCCAATCTGTCTTTTTGGCTCACTGAGACTTCCATACTCAACTTAGATTCCCCTTTCCTGGGCTATAGTAACAGAGTACCCCAAGGCAGAAAGCCAAAGTGATTATGGGATTCACCTCATGTGATAATAATCCTATTCCCTTCTTTCAGGGATCATTACCTAGTACTGTCTGCTCATCAATTCCAAACAATTGTCCAATATATCTTATACAGTTTCATAATTGTTGATTTTGGAGGGCATATCGGGGGAGAAGAGAAGGCTGCTATCAGTTATTCTGTCATAGCCCTACATATTAATTTTTAAAACATTTCAACTGTTCATCGCTATATATAGTTTTAAAAAATGAAACTAAGAAGCATTACAGACATTTGAACCTGTTTAATTATTTGTATACCGTACTTTGACTATCAAAACCATGGCCTAGTGATTTTGCTTTGTAATCATGGAAAAGTCAATAATAATGATGTGTGGGCAAATTCATTTTCACATCATGACTATATCTGGTAAGTACTTCATTACAGTTTTTATTTTTAACTGAACTGCCAAGCACGTGTATGTGTGCGCCAAGGTGTACATATACATAAGCAATAGCTACCTGAAGTAAATCAAAATGCTTCTAATCTTTTACAACCCTCTTACTATCCAGTACAATTAATTCCTCAAGCAAGTAATTCAAGAAAGGAACTCTGGTTTTAGGTAAACAATGTAAAATGCAGGGTTACAAGGTAAACTAATTCAGTTGTTGTCATCATCATCAGATTCAAATTCTGGCCCATAAAACTAGGGTCCAAAATTAGTTTATATTTGTTTAGACAGACATTACAAACAACCCACAATGTTATTTCAGACATATACAAGAAAAATACCCTAAGTATGAAGATAATAGGGAGATAACATTAAGGAACTCAATTCAAAGAATTAAAATATTGTTAGAGCAAAGAAAAAAGGGTGAAAGCACACAGAAAAGACAACTATGCCCCTGAATCTTTTTATTTTTATTTAGTTGGGCTTCAGGGCTTGTGGGATGTAGAATACTTAAAACACAGTAATTCCCTTTATCTGCAGCTTTGCTTTCCATAGTTTCAGTTACCAGTTATCAACCACAGACCAGAAGCAGATGATCCTTCTTCTGAGATACTGTAGCTTAATACTGTATCACAATGCCTACATCATTCACCTAGTTTCATCTTATACACAGCCATTTTATCATCTCACATCATCATAGGAAGACAAAAGGTGAGTATGCCTTTTCATTATACTGTATTGTTACATTATTCCATTTTTAGTTTTGTTAATCTCTTAATATGCCCAATTTATAAAACTAAGCTTTATCAAAGGTATCTATGTATAGGAAAAGCATAGTATATTTAGGGTTTCGTACCACCTGCAGTTTCAAGCATCCACTGCAAGTCTTGGAACATATCCCTCAGGGAGGCAAGGGGACTATGTAAAAAATATTCTAAGAAACGCAAACACAAAAACTAAAAAGTAAAAAAGGGGCAAGAATGAGGGGACTTAGAATATGAAAGTAAAAGCGTTATATTTTTGTGATTAAAAAAAGGCAATGAGACATAGGTACCTGCCCACAGAAATCATCAAGTTTAGGTTTTTTACTTTTTTAATATTTTTTTACACACTTCACACATTTTTTTTTACACATATATACTCTAGTAAAATTTCCTCTGTAGCGTTTCAACAGAAACATTTAAAACATTTAACATAAATTATAAAAGGCTATTCTGATAAAAGACTAAATTTTCATTTTAACATTCTGCCCCATAAAATGGCAAATAATTAAGCAACACTGTTAAGAGAGATACACTTACCTGTAACCACCATGCTGCTCATATTAGAGTTCGGACTACTGAGAACACTGCCTGAGAGTAGTTCGTCAGATCCTCTCTATAAAAAAAAAGAAAAAAACACATTAGCATAAGACATCTTTAACTTTACAAAAATATGAATCTGTCACTTATCTATATCTTCCAAATACTCACTGAAAAACAAATGTCACCTGTTACACTACTGGGAATCATTTAAAATTTTAACCCCTAAAATAGAAAACTAACTCCACTTTCTTGTCAATCTCTCTCCCTTTTCCACAAAGCCAACAGTTTTTCCTTCTTTCCTTTCGCCTAAGTATTGGTTCACTATCAACAATAAAAATGTTTTCTTTTTTTGCTTTTATTTTTTAAGAGCAGTTTTAGGTTTACAATAAAAATGAGAAGGTGGCAACAGAGATTTCTATATACTCCCTGCCCCCACACATACATTAAGGCCCTCATTATCAAAACCTCCCAGCAAAATGGTACAGTTATTACCAAGGATCAACTTGCAGTGACACATCATAATCAGTGAAAATCCAGTTTATCTGAGGGTTCACTCGATGTTGTACATTCAATGGGTGTGAACAAATGTATAAAGACATATTTCTATCATAATGTTGTATACAGTATTTTCACTGCCCTAAAAAATTCTCTATGCTCTGCTTTATTCATCCTTCCCCCAAACCATCCCTGGTGAGGGAGAGTTACTTTGGAAAATAGTTTGGAAGTTTTATAAAACAAATACACTCTTACCACATAATCCAACAATTGTGCACCTCGGTATTTACCCAAAGGAGTTGAAAATTTAATGTACACATAAAATCCTGCACAGATATTTATAGCAGCCTTATTCATAGCTGTCAAAACTTGGGAGCAACCAAAAGTCTTTCAGTAGATGGAATAACTAAACTGTGTAAATGTCCAGACAATGGGATATTTTTCAGAAGTAAAACAAAACGGGCTATCAAACCACGGAAAGATGAGGAGGAACCTTAAATCCATGGAATTAATTTTTCTTAAAAGAGTGTTAACTGTGTCTTGATTCATTCTTTTGCAAGTGGATGTCCAATCATTCCAGCAGCACTTAACGAGACTGTATTTGCGCCATGGTATTGCATTTGCGCCTTTGTCAAAGATAAGCCAACTATATTTATGGGGGCTCTACACTGGGCTCTCTATTCTGTTCCACTGACCTATTTGTCTATTCTTTCACCAAAACCACACTGTCTTGATTACTGTAGCTTTACAGTAAGTGAAGCTGGGTAGTGTCAGTCCTCCAATTTTGTTTTTCTTCAGTATTGTGTTGGCTATTCTGGATCTTCTGCCCCTCCCCAGAAACTTTAGAATCCGCTTGCTGGTATCGACAAAATAACTTGCTCTAATTTTGATTGGGACCGCATTAAATCTACAGATCAAGTTGTAAAGAACTGACATCTTGACAATATAGAGTCCTCTTTTTTCTTTTTTTAAGATTTTATTTGACAGAGACAAAGTGAGAGAGGGAACATAAGCAGGGGGAGTGGGAGAGAGAGAAGCAGGCCTCCCGCTGAGCAGGGAGCCCGATGTGGGGCTCGATCCCAGGACCCCGGGATCATGACCAGAGCCAAAGGCAGACGTTTAACGACTGAGCCACCCAGGCGCCCCCAATATAGAATCCTCTTATCCACAAACATGGAATATCTCTCCATCTGTTTTTGGGTTTTGTTTGTTTCATTCATCAGAGCTTTGTAGTTTTCCTCATATAGATATTCTTATATTTTGTGTTAGATTTATACCTAGCTATTCATTTTCTGGGGTGCTGTCAAGAGTATTGTGTTTTTCATCTCAAACTGCATTTGTTCACCACTGATATACAGAAAAGCAACTGACTTCTGTATATCAACCCGTATCTTTCAACAGTGCAATAACTGCTTATTAGTTCCAGATTTTTTGTCATTTCTTTCAGATTTTCAACACAGGCTATCACGTCATCTGCAAACAACAATTTTATGTTTTCCTTCTTGTCTGTATACCTTTTATTTCCTTTGCTTGCCCTAGCACATTAGCAAAAACTTCCAATAGAATGTTGAAAGGAACTGAGAGAGGAAATGTCCTTGGCTTGTACCTAATCTTAGAAAGTATTGAGGTTCTGACCATTAAGTATGATGTTAGCTGTAGTTTCTTTATAGATTTTTTTTTTAAGATTTTATTTATTTGTCAGAGAAAGAGAGAGAGGGAGGGAGAGTACGTGTGCGCACAAGTATAGGGAGTAGCAGGCAGAGCAAGTAGAGGGAGAAGCAGGCACCCCGCTGAGCAGGGAGCCCCGACTCAGGGCTCGATCCCAGGACCCTGGGATCATGACCTAAGCCAAAGGCAGACGCTTAACAACTGAGCCACCCAGGCGCCCCTGTAGATGTTTATCATCAAGTTGAGGAAGTTTTCTCTTAAAACTAGAAACTATTACTGGTTTTTATCATAAGTGGATGTTGGATTCTGTCAAATGATTTTTCTGCATCTATTGCTATTATCGTGTGATTTTTTTTTTTTTAGTCTGTTGATATGAGAGCTTAACCTAATTTTCATTGTTTTTATGGCAAGTATGTGATACGGCATTAAGAAAAGGGGCTCTGTAGTTTAGCTACCACCTACCAGCTATGTAACTAGTAAATTACTTAACTATTCTAAGCTTTAACTTCCTCATTCGTAATATGGAGAGAACATTTACATCAAAATCCTTGAGATTAAATGTTATAATACATGAACAGTGATTACCAGACAGCATGTCTGACCCACATCAGCAGTGTTCACTATAATATTCCCAAGGGTCACCAAGCACATGGTCCACATATAATTGTTGACTAATTAGTCAACAATTAGTTCTCAAAAAACAAAGACTCCCATACTTTTCAAAAGTATACCTGACTTCTTTTCAAATACGTCTTATCAGTTTACTTTTTAGATACTTGTGTGAGTCAAAATCCTTCCACCCCAGGGGATTCAAAGTAATTCTGGAGATGAGGAGTGAGGAATATTAGATCTACTGAAGTATAAAAGAAAGCCTGTAATTCTGACATGATGCATGCAGGACACTCCTTCCTATAATGTATGTTCAAGAATGGCAAAGTCTTGTCAATTTTTTAAAAATGCTTTAATTTTTGTGGGCTTTTTTCTCCCACAAATGATTTCACACATACTGCTAGAAGAGTAGGTTTAGCGGCCTTCATAACTGAGTCAGCAGAATATCAAGTTATTTGAAATTCTAGATATTTTTACCAAAATTATTGAAAATGTTTATAAACATTTTTTAAAAAATTATGTTGGTCTTTCCAATGAGTATAAAGCTTACCAGTTCTATGACTAAAATAAGTGATTCTACAGTACTGAAAATATTAATGTTTCCATATTAACTGATGGGACAATTTTATTTGATATATCTTGGCATAGATGCTTAAGCTGGAAGAGATATAAAAATCAAATGACTCAATAAAAACAGTAATTGATAGCTGTTCCACAGTTGTGGCTACTGAAACAAACTGAATTAGAACTTAAACTCGGATTAACAATCTCTACTAAAAATATGTATTCTTAAAATTCATCTAAGATGGATGTCAATTGATCTTAGATTCAATTAAAAAAGGAAATGAAATGTTAAGATAGGCACTGATGTCCCTTTTTAAATCTGACCACAGAAACTTTTCCTCCTGTGTTACAAAAATGACCATTTCAGGAGAAGTGAACATCCCACAAAAACAATCAGGAAAATGCTAATATGCAAAGATACAATCTATACGTAAAAGAAAAAAGTGTAAAAAATAATATGAGTAGAAAAATTGAATCACATTTTCATTCCAGTACCTGAAACTTTTTTTTTTTAATCTTGGTTATTAAATATCCTGTTCATCATAATAGTTTAATCCAAGTACCCAGGTAGAAAAGCTGCTTAAGCTACCAGGAAGGCAAGCAAGAATTGAAGACTGACATTGACAAGAGTCCCTGGGCTCTGTTAGGTTTCAGGACTGAGAACTGCCCAAAGACTTTCTTCTCTGGAGAAGACGAAACCATGACCCAAAGTCATAGGGACAAGGATGCCAACAAACATCAAGTTCCTGAGAAAAGCTAGATTCTCAGAAAAGAAGGTACTCGGGTGAGTATTTCTTTAAACACAGAGATGCTGCCAAGGAGACGTGCACTGGATGCTAGCCACCTACTAGAAGCTGTGGAAGCACTAACTCATACAACCAATAAAAATACAGAATACGGATGGCAATGATACTCTGAAGAGGATCAATAAAAAACAAAAGTTGAGTTTTAAACAAAACAACAGAATAGACAAACCTCAGGGTGAGAATAACTAAAGGAAAAAACAAACAAAAAGACAGCACAATTCTATATTATCAGACCCTGCAGACAAGAACAAAAACTTAGAAAATAATGAAGGAACAAGATGAAAGAAAGTTGGCCCAGTGAATAACCTCATCAAGCAGACTGATACCATTTTCTTAAACCAGCAGGACTTTAGCTTATGAGAAATAAACTTGTTTATTTATACCCCTATGTTCTGCATTTAATACAGTAACCTAGCCTTTACCCTAACATATATTTACCTAACATAAGAAATTGCACTGTAATTTTAACTGGCTATCTCTATAACGGGGGAAAATGAAATTAGATCCCTAATACAATATAAAAACAAATTTTCTGATGTTAGAAACCATCGTAAAAGGCGTAACTAAAAATTTTTGTAATGTATAAAAATACCTTCATGATCAGAATACATAAGGACTTTTTAAATTAAAAAACAAGAACACAAACCATTAAAAATACTGATAAATTCTCCTACAGAGTGGCCACAAAATCTCTATGAAAGAAACTGTATTCCAACAACAGATAAAAACTTAAAAACCATTACTGATTTCCAACAATCAACAGCTAAGATTCCCATAAAAACAAGGGAAATATTCAAATGGGTGGAAAAGGAACACATAAATAATTTTAATTATGATAGCACAGGGAACTTGTAGCCATATTGAAACTCTATCCATTAAAATTAGCAGCTTTTGTTCATCAAAACACAGCATGAAGTGCCAAGGAAAGCTACCGACTAGGAGAGAATATTAACAACACATATAACCAAAAGAGAATCAATACATTAAAAAAACCTACAAAATTCAAATTTTTATTAGGCAAAGATACAAATAGGTATTTCATAAAATTTCACAAAAGCAGAAACACTAATGGCCATAAACATGTTGAGGGAAAATAAAGATGTAACACCTCATTAAAAATGGCAAAATTAAGGGATTTAATACTTGACCAGGTGCTGGTGAGAATGTGAAACTGCAAGAACTCTTCTATACTACCATTAACATAAATTGGAACAATACTTTGAAAAATAATCTAGTACTACACCTTGCAAAGTTCAACATACTCTACATCGTACCAATATTTATTCTTAGATATATACTCTCAAAAACATTTGCACACATGCACCAAGTAATACAAAAATATTCAGAGCACCACTGTTAAGTCAAAAATGGTAAATGAGCCAGGTGAATTCCAACAAAAAATGAGATATATCAGGGTATTTTCACAGACTAATACTACACTGCAATGAATATTACATAACTACAAAAGCATGGCTGATAATTAAAAACTGTTAAAATAAAACACAAGTCACAGAAAACATAAAATGGGCATACCATTTTCATAAGACTCAAGATAACACAAAATAATACATTTTTGCTATATACATGACAAAATCATATATAAAAAGGATAAAATTCCTGGCAGTCACTACTCATGGCAGGGTGGAAGGGAGATTAAAGAACACATAAGCATATGCAACAGCACTGATAACATTCAATACTAATTAATTCCAAATATTCAGAAAATTCAAGTCCAAACAGATAGAAATGTGAAGTTCTCCCCAGTTCAAAATTATCATTAAATTTATTACAAATCCTTTCCAAAAATTTGTACTTCTGTTTCTAATATTCATACAAAAGAGAATCACACCATAAATGCTGCTTCACATCATCTTCCTTTCATTTAATAAAACAGCTTAGAGATCCTTAAAAAACTCAACACTACTACTGAACTTCATTTTATCAACATTTTCATAGCATTCTAGTATACTGGTGTACGATGGTTTTTTAAATTCTCAAGCTGATATGTTTCAGTTATGTGCAATTCATCCCTGTACTTAAATACCCATGAAAGTCACAAAAACAGATCATAATCTATGTAACGAGTAACTCAAGAAATTCCATAAAGAAATTGTACAAAACATATTTGCTCACAGTAAGACATTTTGATGAGGAAAAAGAAAAACCAAAAAATTCAATTGTTTTAGTTTAATCTGATGAAACTTCGATCAAAACGAGCATATAAACTTCAAATACAGACTACTGTGAAAAATTACAAAGTTACCCCATTAAAAAAAGATAGGCAAAAGATTAAACTGAAAAGCTATTTCATCTTGCTCACAGTAAAAACCAATTCAAATGAATACATTTATGTGCCATCTCATATATCGGACTAGCAAAAAACCCCAATTACTGAACAATATACTCTACTGCTCAGGCTATCAGGAACAGAGATACTCATATACTTTCCATACAGCAGTACCAAAAAAAAAAAGACAAAAAATTCCTAGCCATGGAGTGATTTCCAGAAGTTATAGCTGTTATAATCTGTATACACTGCCACTTTCTCTCTAGGGTGATGGAAGGGAAAATGAAGGAAGCAATTCACACTTGTTTACATTACATCCAAAAATTAATGAAAATGATGAGATAGAAAAAGCAAATTAGAGTGTACAGGAATTTAAGAATCATTATAAACGTAGTTTGTTTTACTTTTTACTTGGGGAAATTAAGCCAAAAATTGGGGGGGAGGGGAATCTTAAAAATCAAAACCAAAATGAAACCATTAAACCTAACTATCAGCTTGACAGAACTACACACAGAATTCTCTCAATAAACTTCAGAATTCTGTAATTATACTATAAGGACAAAAGTAATTGCAAAGAAACTTTATATCCAGGATTTATAATGCCAGTGTAGTACCGATGTTCCCTTAAAAAGAAAAACTAGGACTAGAGGAGCAAGATGGTGGAGGAGTAGTAGACCTAAATTTCGTCAGGCCTGAGGAACTCAACTAGAGAGGGATCAAACCATTCTGAACACCTACGAAGTCAACAGGAGATAGAAGAAAAAAATAGCAGCAACTCTCTGAACAGAAAAAAGACCACTTTCTGGAAGGTAGGACGTGTGGAGAAGTGAATCCGAGGCGATATAGGGGAAGGTAGACGGTGGGGGAAGGGGCCTCCGTCAGCCGCTACTGGCAAGTGATAGAACCGCAGAGCACAAAATCGGAACTTTTAGAAATCTGCTCCGCTGAGGGACGTCACTTCAGTGGCTAAGCAGGGGATGGAACCCTCGCTGGGACAGTGTGGTCTCAGGACCCGGCAGAGCTCCCAGGTATCAGTGCAGGGAAGCCGGCTGCAGAGATGGAGCCGAGGAGTGGACTCTTAGCTTGGGGCTGCCATAAACCGTGATCCGCAGTACAGTCGGGCTACTGCTCTTCCAGCAGGGACCCAACAAGCGGCAGATCCAGGGAGACTCCCCTTCCTCCCCCGGGAAGAGCACTGCAGGGATCTGCTGGGTTTGGAGATTCCAAACGGGTCGTGGGCCAGAGAAAAAAACGCTTGGTCACTGGCCGGGTGAGCACAGAGTGCGGCCGGAGACCAGGGAGACCGAAGTGATTTACTGCTTTTCTCTGGGGGCTCACTGGGGAGTGGGGCCCCGAGTTCTCGGCTCCTCCAGGGCCGAGATTGGGAGGCCGCCATTTCACTTTCGTCCTCCAAAGCTGTACGAAGAGCTTGCAGGGAGAGCTTTGCTCCCGAGAGCAAAACCGAGATTACTTAGCCCAGACCCCGCAAGGGCAGGGCAATTGTGCCTCCAGCAAAGACATTTGGGAACCAGGCAATAGGCCCCTCCCCCAGAAGATGAGCAAGACCAGCCAGCCAAGACCAAGTTTACCGATCAATGAGAACGGCAGAATTCCACCGCTAGGGAAATACTGCACATACAATTCATGGCTTTTCCCCCATGATTCTTTAGTCTTTCAAACTTAAGTTTTCTTTTAACTTTTTATTTTTTTTTGAATTTTTCATTTTCCCTTCTTCAACCAACATCAATCCCTTCTTTAAAAAATCTTTTTTTATTTTTCATTTCTAGAGTCATATTCTACCCCTTCATAGTAGTTAACTTTATTTTTGGTGTATATGTGTATATATATACATTTCTCTCTTTAAAATTTTGGGATACAGTTTCTTCTAACAGACCAAAATATACCCAAAATTGCTAGTGTATGGCTTTTTTCTAGTCTCCTGCCTGATCACATCCTTTTTTCTTTAAATCCTCTTTCTTTTTTCAATCAACTTCTTACGAATTCCTTTTATAAAATCTTTTATAATCTTCGTCCTTACAGTCATATTCCATCCCTTCATTGTATTTCCCCTTATTTTTGTAAATATATAGGTTTTTCTTTTCTTTAAAATTTTGGGAGGCACTTTCTTCTAACAGACCAAAATACACCCAGAAACTAGTGTGTGGCACTGATCTATGCACCAGCCTGATCATATCTGATAATATTGTTTTTGTTTTGTTTTTATCTTTTTTTTTCTTTCCCTTTCTTCCCCCCCCCCCGTTTCTTCTGATTTATTTAGTGTATATTTTCCGGAGACGTTGTTACCCTGTTAGCATTTGTTCTCTCATTCATCTATTCTCCTCTGGACAAAATAACAAGACAGAAAAAATTACCTCAAAAAAAAAAAAAAAACAAACCCAACAGGCAGGACCGAATGCCAGGGACCTAATCAATACGGACATTAGTACGATGTCGGAACT
>NW_027398148.1:0-297 GCF_003265705.2 Callorhinus ursinus
GAGGTGACAGAGGAAGACAGAAAGCCATTGCAGTGCTGTGACCCCATTGGACTCTGTTTCAGTGGGTTATCCTGGCTACAGTATTGAGAACAGGTGACAGAAGGTTGAGGATGGGCAGGGGAGGTCCATGATGAAGCATTTCCAGGAACTGAGGCTAGAGATGGCCTCTAGTGTGGACCGGACAGGTGGCCTTGGAAGCAGTGGTCAGCCCTATTCTGGGTACGTTTAAGATGGAGCTCACCAGATTTGCTGATGGTTTAGATACTGGGAATGGGACAAAGGATGAATTGGGGTAAC
>NW_027398148.1:397-672 GCF_003265705.2 Callorhinus ursinus
GTGTCATTACCCGGCTACAGTAACAGGAGGAATCCTGAAGAGGATTTTGCTCTTATGAAAAAAGTCGAAAAGTGAGCATCGCGTTCATCATCTGTTTTGCGCAGAGCCACTGCAGAGGTGGCGCGCACCTCAACCAGGTCTTTCCTGGGAACCGCTCTCCGCGTCTAGCCCCCAGCACTTTGAATTGTGTCTGTGAGCATCTGGTGTGCTTCATCTGTATTTATTTTCGGCATCCATTAGGAAGTTGTGTCCTGAGGCCTAGGAAAAGCCAAAGA
>NW_027398148.1:772-13344 GCF_003265705.2 Callorhinus ursinus
GAGAGATAGAGAGCATGAGAGGGAAGAGGGTCAGAGGGAGAAGCAGACTCCCTGCCGAGCAGGGAGTCCGATGTGGGACTTGATCCCGGGACTGGAGGATCATGACCTGAGCCGAAGGCAGTCGCTTAACCAACGGAGCCACCCAGGCGCCCAAACATTGTGCCTTTGACCTCCTTCCCCCATTCCCCTCATCCGTGAATCTGGCAATGAGCAATCTGCTCTCAGTATCTGTGCATTCAGTATTTTTTTTTCCATGTGGAACCTCCATGAACATGTGGTATTTCTCTTTCTGTGTCTGCGTTACTTAGCATAATGCTCCCAAGGTGTCTGTTTCTATGTCTGGCTACTGTGAAGAAAGCTGCATTGAACATGGGAGTGCATCTATCTTTTTGAGGTAGTGTTTTTGTGTTCTCCATATAAATCCACTCAGAGCAATCACTGGGTCTTTTGGTAGTTGTATTCTTTTTTCCAGGAACCTCCATAATCTTTGTCACAGGTGCTGCACCAATGTACATTCCCAGCAAGAGTGCACAGGGTCCCCTTGTCTACACATCCTTGACCACACCTGGTGTCTGTCTCTGGGACAAATACCATCCCAACAGTTGTGAGGAGATAGCGGATTATGGGTTCGACTTATGTTTCCCTGATGACGATTAGGGATGTTGAACAAATTTTTCTGTGTCTGTTGGCCACCTGGGTGTCATCTTTGGAAAGTATCTATTCACATATCTCCCCATTCTTTATACAGGATTTTTTGTTTTGATTTGTATGAGTCTTTTGTATATTTTGGATATTAGCCTCTTCTCATACATATGATTTGCTGATATTTTTTCTCATTGGGTCGGTCACCTTTTAAGTTTTGATTGTTTGTTTTGCTATGTAGAAATTTCAGTTTGATGTCGTTCCACTTGTTTATTTTTGCATTTGTTGCCTCTGTCTTTGGTGTCCGATCTAAAAGACTCTTTGCCTAAACCAATTGTCGAGAAACTCACTATCTGTGTTTTGTTCTCGGAGCTTTATGGATTCAGGTCTTATATTCAAGTCATTCGTCCAATTAAAATTTTTATGTGTGCTGTAAGAATGTGAACCAGTTCCATTCTTCTGCATGTAGTGTCCAGTTTTCCAGGACTGTTCACTGAAGAGACAGTCATTTCCCCATTGTATATTTTCTGCTCCTGTGTTGTAATTTAAGGCCATATATGTGTGGGTTAGTTTCTCAGGTTTCTTCTTCTTCTTCTCCTTCTCCTCCTCCTTCTTCAGGTTTTTTGTTTTACACTTTAATTTTTGGGAAAGTATTTTTCCTGTCGGATATACGCAGGGTGGACTTTATTGATTACTTGTCATAGTATTTGTTAGGACATTTTTCCGGCATGTGATTTTGTAAATGACTTGCTGGATCTATCGCTTTCCACAGGTTTAACATTTGGGCAGAACTACTCAAAATGTTATATTCTTCCATCAGATAAGGGATTGTGTCTGATTGTCTTTTGTGATGCTATCAGTTGTGATAATTGATATCTGTTTCTTTTCCATGATAGGTTTATGACAGTGATTTTAATATTTCAGAAATGTGATTCTAAATCACTCTTATTTAGTAATATGTGTTTCTATAAAACAAGTTCAAAGAAATGCATTTATTGGAATCAACTGTTGAAACAGGACATAAATATTAATTCCCATTCAGAGTTAATAATAATTATATCAGAGCTAAGTCTAAATATACCTTTAATGTACTGACTCTAATGAGTAAACTTTGCCAAAATTGCTATGATTATCATTTTCTGAGCTTTCTATTCGATTCCATTGACCTGTGTGTCTGTCTATGTCAGCACCATATAGTTTTGATGACGACAGCTTTGTAAACTAGCTTGAAATCTGGGTGTGTGGTGACACCTGTACTCTTCTTTCTCCAGATGGCTCTGGGTATTTGGTGCCTTCTGTGATTCCATATGAATTTTAGGACTGTCTTCTATTTCTTTGAATAATGCCACCTGAATTCAGATAGGGATTTCATCACATTTGTAGATTGTTTTGTTTGCTATGGACATGTGAACATGATTAATTCTTCCGGTTAATGAGCAGGACGTATGCTTCCGTTTATTTTTGTCGTTCTCTGTTTCTTTGACCCATACACGCCCCCTCAACATACATGTGTTTTTCCTTCCTTTTCCAACATTTGTTCAGTGTACCAGATCTTTCTCATTCTTGGTTACTTTTCTCCTAGGTTTTTGTTTTTCTTGATGCAATTGTAAATGGCATTGCTTTCTTATTTTCTCTTTGTGAAGGTTTGTTATCAGTATACAGAAATGCAACAAGTTGCGATACCTGTTTGGCTCAATCAGTTAAGCATCTGTCTTTGTCTCAAGTCACCAAACCGGGTTGCTGTCATCGAGACCCACAGTGGACTTCCTGCTCAGTGGGGCATCTGCATCTCCCTCTCCCTCTGCTCCTCACCCTGCTTGTGCTGTCTCCCTCTGTCAAATAAATAAATCTTTAAAAAAAGAAATGCAACAGACCTCTGTATATTGACTTTGTATCCTGCAGGTTTAGTGAATTAGTTTATTCTAACAGTTTTTTGGTGGAATCTCTATGGAATTCTATATATAGTATCATGTCATTTGCAAACACTGACAGTTTTCCTATTTGGATTTCATCTTTTCTTTCTTTCTTTTTTTCTTTTCGTCTGAATGCTTTGGCTAGGGCTTTCAATACTGTGTTGAATGAAAGTGATGAGAGTGGGCATCTTTGTCTTGTTTTTTTTGTCTTTTTTATAATATGTTATATATTTATTCATGAGAGTCAGAGAGAGAGGGAGAGAGGCAGAGGCAGAGAGAGAAGCAGGCTCCACGCCTAGCAGGAATCCCGATGCAGGACTCGATCCCAGGACTCTGGGATTGTGACCCGAGCCACACAGGCACCCTATTTGTCTTGTTTTTGATCTTAGTGGAAATGTTTTCAGCTTTCCACCCTTGGGTATGAGGTCAGCTGTGAGCTTTTCATATATGAACTTTGTTATCTTGAGGTATGTTCCCTCTAAACCCAGATGGTTTAGAGTTTTTATCATAAATGCATATTGAACTGTCAAGTGTTCTTGTTGAGGTACAGCGAAATGTGGGCGTTTGCTGGGATAGGCGTGCAGATTTCTCCAGGTCAGAGACCTTTCTGTAGTTCCAAATGACGAAGGATCCTTCTCCGTGGCAGCCTGAGTTCTCTCCTATTATTGAGGTGTCCCCAGTGCCCAGAGCTTTGTAGCCAGGACTCTCGGGAAAAACCCATCAGAACCCAAGCCAGGGTTAGGGTTCGGGACTACGGGCATGACAGGCCCGATCTGCTAACACTGTGGCAGGCTTTCCAGGGGACTGAGTTGAGGGCGTGGATCAGGATGAATGTCATGCCAGGGATTTTGGCCAGAGGGCCTCTGAAAGTGGGGGTTCGCTAGGATGGACATCCGGAGTTCCCAATGGCAAGGTTTCCTTCTGTGTGTCAGTCGGAGTCCTCTGGTGTTGCTCAGTTGTCCCCAATCCCTGGAGTTTAGAAGAGGGCCTCTGCGGACAGACCCTTCACAAGCCAAAATAGGGATAAGCTTAGGGCTTATGTGCCTGGCAGGCCCGATCTACCAACACGGTGGTGAGCTTCCCGGGGAGCTGAGTTGTGGGCATGGATCAGGGTGAGTGCCAGGCCCAGGATTTTAGGCCCGACCACTGAATGTGGGAGATTGATGGGGTGGACATGTGGGTTTCTCTTGCCATGAATGCTTTCTGGAGTCCAAACTTTGAGGTTTCCTTCTGGATGTAGGCTGAGACTCTGGTACTTCTCAGCTGGTCCCATTTCCAGGGACTTTGGAAACAGGCCTCTGAGGACCGACTCCTGAGAAGGAATCCTAGGTTATGGTAGGGCCGTAGGGGCTTGGCTGGCTGAATCTACGGCCACTATGGCTAGCTTCCCGGAGTCTGAGTTGAGGCCGTGTGTCGGGGGGAGCGTGAAGCTCATGGTTTGCGGCAAGGGGACCAATGAATGTGCAGGTGTGCTTTAATGTGCATGCCGTGTACTCCTGCTCTGAACACTTTCCTAAGTTCCAAATGGTGTGTTTTCCTTCTGGGTGACAGGCTGAGTCTTCTGGTCTTGCTGGAGCCAGCCCTTGCGGACAGATCCCTCAGATGCCTCCGTAGGGTGACGGTTAGGATCTGGGGACACGGCAGGCCTGACGTGCAAGCACTGTAACCTGCTCAGTGTGGTTTGTCTAGAGGGCGTGTGTCAGGGTGAGTGTCAGGATCTTGGTTGGCCTCCATAGGGCACCAAATTTGTCTGTTGGCTGGGATGGGCATTCAGAGTTCTCGGGTTCTGAATGCTCTCCGCAGTTGCAAGTAGTGTGTTTGAATTCTTTTCGGCAAGCTGAGTCGTCTGGTGTCGCTCAGGTATTGCCATCCCTGGGTCTTTGGAGCCAGGCTGCTGGGGACAGAAACTCAGAAGCCAACCTAGGGATAAACTTACGGCCTAGGGTCTTTTCATCCCTGATCTGCCCACACTTGGGCAAGCTTCGGGGGGTGGGCGATCTGAGTTGGCGGTGTGGGAATTCGGGTGAGTGTGAAGCTCAGGGTTTGCGGGTAGGGGCCTTTGAAAGAGGCATTTCGCTGTGATGGGCACCCAGAGTTCTCCTACTCAGAATGTTTTGCCCCGAGTTTCTAATGGTGCGGTTCCTTTCTGGAGGACAGGCTAAATCCTCTGGTATTGCTCAGATGCCCCCAATCCTTGTGTCTTTAGAGCCAGACCTCTGGGGCCAGAGACCTCAGAAGTCCGTGAGGGATAGTGTTAGGGCAAAGCGGCACGGCAGTCCCGACGAGGCAGCATCGGGGTTTGTCTTGATGCCGTGGGTCAGGTTGAGTGTCAGGCTCGGGGTCTGCCGCCAGGCGGCGGGGAAAGTGCATTTTCGCCGGGATGGGCTTTCAGCGTTCTGCTCTGAATGCCTTCCGTAGATCCGAGTGGTGCGGTTTGCTTCTGGGTGGCAGCCCGGGTCCCTTGATACTGCTCAGGTGTCCCGAGTACCTGGTGCTTTGGAGCAAGGCTCTGGGGAGAGATGCTCAGAAGCCAAGCTCGGGTTAGGCTTGGGGCTGAGGGGCACGCCAGGCCTGATATGTCGGCGCTGTGATGAGCTTCCATGAGACAGATTTGAGGCCGTGGGTCAGGGGGTATGTCAGGCTCAGGGATTGAGGCCTGGGTGCGTTGACCTCAGGGTTCGTTGGGATGGACCGGCACATTTCTCCTGCTTGGAAATCTTTCCAGGAGTTCCCCATGGCATGTTTTCTTTTTTATTGGCAGGCTGAGTCCTCTGGCCCCGGTCAGGTGTCCCCAGTGCCTAGGGCTTTGGAGCCAGGCCCCTGGGGGGAACTCACCCTTCAGAAGCCCCGGAGGGTCACGGTTAGGGTCTAGGCGATGGCAGGCATGAGGTGCAAGGGCTGTAGTCCGCTCTGTGGGATTTGACTTTAGGGCGAGGGTCATGTTGAGCATCCGGTTCAGGGTTGGATGGCAGAAGGCGCAAAATGTGTGCATTGGCTGGGATGGGCATTCAGATTTCTCGTGTTCTGAACGCTTTCCGGAGTTGAAAGTAGTCTGTTTGAATTCTTTTTGGCATTGGAGTCCTCTGGTTTCGCTCACTTACTGCCATCCCTGGGGGGATTTGGAGGCAGGCTCCGGGGACAGACCCACTCAAATGCCAAGCTAAGGTGAGGCTTAGGGCTTAGGGGCATGATATGCCTGATGTGCCAGTGCTCTGATGAGCTTCCCGGGGTCTGAGTTGAGACCGTGGTTCAGCGGGGAGTGTCAGTCTCAGAGATTGCGGCCCGGGCACGTTGAACTCGGGGCTCCTGGGGACGGTCCAGCACAGTTCTCCCCCTCAGAATGCTTACCGGATTTTCCCATGGCACGTATTCCTTTTTTGTGGCAGGCTGAGGCTTCTGGCCCTGGTCAGGTGTCCGAATTCCCTGAGGCTTTGGAATCAGGCTCTCTCCAGAGAGCCTTCAGAACAGGACATCTCAGAATGCCCTTCCCAACCAATGCACAAACTTGGCGCCCACAGGCGGCCAACCCTGAGCCAGACTCTCAACCTGACCCAACCCCTCAAAACAAACCCCCCAAGAGCTGGCTACAATGCTTGCACATCAGGCCTGCCATGCCCCTCGGCCCTATCCGGGACCCCACGGAGGTTTCTGAAGGCTCTGCCCCAGGCGCCCGGCTCCAAAGCCCCAGGGACCAGGGACAACTGACCAGGGCCAGGGGAATCAGCCTGCAAATAAACAGGAACACGTGCCATGGGGAACACCGGTAAACATTCCGAGCAGTGGAACTATGCTAGTCCGTCCCCACGAACCCCGAGTTCAACGTGCCTGGGCCGCAATCCCTGAGCCTGACACTCCCCACCGACCCACCCCCTCAACTCAGACACCGGGAATCTCATCACAACACCGGCACATCAGGCCTGTCATGCCCCTAAGCCCTAAGCCTCACCCTAGCTTGGCTTCCGAGCGGGGTCTGGCCCCAGAGCCTGACTCCAAAGCCTCATGGACTTGGGACACGTGACCCCGGCCAGAGGACTCAGCCTGACACGAAAAAGGAAAACGAGCCATTGGCAACACCGGTAAGCATTCCGAGCGGGAGAACTGTGCCGGACCGCCCCAGAACTGTGCCGGACCATCCCAACGAGCCCCGAGTTCAACGTGCCCGGGCCGCAATCCCTGAGCCTGACACTCCCCGCTGACCCACATCCTCAAATCAGACCCCGGGAAGCTTATCACAGCGCCGGCACATCGGGCATGCCATGCCCTTAAGCCCTAAGCCTCGCCCTAGCTTGGCATCTGAGTGGGTCTGTCCCCGGAGCCTGGCTCCAAAGCCCCCCATGGATGGCGGTAACTGAGCGACACCAGAGGACTCCAATGCCAAAAAGAATTCAAACAGACTACTTTCAACTCCGGAAAGCGTTCAGAACACGAGAAATCTGAATGCCCATCCCAGCCAATGCACATATTTGGCACCTTCTGGTGCCAACCCTGAACCGGATGCTCAACCTGACCCTTGCCCTCAAGACAAATGCCCCAGAGTGGACTACAGGCCTTGCACCTCAGGCCTGCCATCCCCCAGGAATTAACCGTGACCCTATGGGACTTCTGAAGGTTCTATTCCCCCCAGGGGCCTGGCTCGAAAGCCCTAGGTTCAGGGGACACCTGACCGGGCCCAGAGGATTCAGCCTGCCGCTAAAAAGGAAAACATGCCATGGGGAAATCCAGAAAGCTTTCCGAGCAGGAGAACTGCCGGTCCATCCCAACGAACCCTGAGGTCAACGTACCCAGGCCGCAATCTCTGAGCCTGACACTCCCCCCTGACCCACGGCCTCAACTCAGTCCCCAGGAAGCTCATCACAGTGCCATTTCATCAGGCCTGGCGTGCCCCTCAGCCCCAAGCCTAACCCGAAGTTGGCTTCTGAGCATCTTTCCCCAGAGCCTTGCTCCAAAGCACCAGATATTCGGGACACCTGAGCAGTATCAAGGGACTCAGGTTGCCACCCAGAAGGAAACCGCACCACTCGGATCTCCGGAAAGCATTCAGAGCAGAACGCTGAAAGCCCATCCCGGCGAAACTGCACTTTCCGCGCCACCTGATGGCAAATCCTGAGCCTGACACTCAACCTTACTCCCGCCCTCAAGACACACGGCGCATCCCAAGCTCTCCACACTTAACACACACCAGGAGTGCCGTGCACCTGGGCCCTAACCCTAACCCTAACCCTCACGTGGCTTCGGAGAGGTCTCTCCCTAGGTCCCTGGCTCCATGCCCAAGGGATTTGGGCCACCTGAGCAATACCAGAGGACACAGACTGACACCACAAAGCAAAATGTGCCATTTCCAGTTCTGAAAGCGCTGAGACCAGGAGAGCTCGGCCTGCCGTGCCCCTAGGGCCTAACCCCAACCCTAGGTGGGCTCTTGAGTGCCTTCTTCCCGCAGGTCTCGCTCCAGAACCCCACGGACAGGGGACACCTGAGCCATACCAAAAGACTCAGCTTGCCACCCAGAACGAACCCCGGCCAGTGGTAACCCCAGAAAGGATTCTTAGCACGAGAGCGCTGCACGCCCGCCCTAGGGAACCCACACTTTCAGCGGTCCCTGGGCCGTAAAGAGGAGCAAGACACTCACGCTGACTAAAGACACTCAGGCTGACACACGCCGCGACCCTCACCCCCGGGAACCTCGACGCGGCGCCGGCATAACAGGCCTCCCGTGTCTCTATGTCCTAAAGTTCACCGGCATTGGCTGCGGAGGGGTCAGTCCCCAGACTCTGGCTCCAAAACCCCAAAGATTCGGTATACCCAAGCAATACGGAGGGACTCGGGCTGCCACCCGGAAGGAAAACGCACCATTGGGAACTCAGGAAGGCATTCAGAGCAGGAGAACTCTGAATACCCATCCCAAGGAATGCACAAATTTTGTGCCCTCTGGCGGCCAGCCCTGAGCCTGACACCCAACCTGACACAGGACCTCAAGACAAACCCCCGGGGAAGGAGGCCACAGTGCTGGCACGTCAGGCCTGCTCTGCCCCTACGCCCTCACCCTATCACTCGCCGGCCTCACCGCTGGGAACTCAGGGCAAAGCTTTCTGAATAGGAGCACTCTGCATGTACATCCCGGCAAAATGCCACATTCAACGGCCCCCTGTCCTCCAAACCTGAGCCTGACACTCACCTGGACCCACACCCCCGACTCGGATCCCCCGCTCCCCAAAGCTGGCCCCAGCGTGGCCAGATCAGGGCTCCAATGACTCTAGGCCCTAGGTCTATTCCTAGGTTGGCTTCTAAGTTTCTGGATCCAGACGGATGGCTCCAAAGCCCCACGGATGGCAGTAACTGAGCGACATCTGAGGAGTCCAACACCACAAAGAATTCAAACGCACGCCTTGCAGCTCCAGAGAACATTCAGAACAGAATCTCAGAATCCTCTCAGATTGGGCCTGAGGGGCCATCTCAGAATGCCCATCCCAACCAACGCACAAACTTGGCGCCCACAGGCGGCCAACCCTGAGACTGACGCTCAACCTGACCCACTCCCTCAAGACAAACCCCCCAAGAGCTGGCTACAGTGCTTGCACATCAGTGCTGCCATGCCCCTTGGCGTTAAGCGGGACCTCACGGAGGCTTCTGAAGGCTCTGTCCTCAAGCGCCCGGCTCCAAAGCCCCAGGGACAGGGGACATCTGACCAGGGCCAGAGGACTCAGCCTGCCTATAAACAGGAACACGTGCCATGGGGAACTCCGGTAAACATTCGGAGCAGGAGAAGTGGGCCGCTCCGTCCCCACGAACCCCGAGTTAAACATGCCCGGGCCGCAATCCCTGAGCCTGACATCCCTAGCCGACCCATGGCCTCAACTCAGACACTGGGAAGCTCATCACAGCGCCAGCACGTCAGGCCTGTAATGCCCTTCAGCCCTAAGCCTCACCCTAGCTTGGTTTCCAAGCGGGGTCTGGCCCCAGAGCCTAAGTCCAAAGCCTCAGGGACTTGGGACACCCGACCAGGACCAGAGGACTCAGCCTGCCACGAGAAAGAAAATGTGCCATTGGCAAATCCGGTAAGCATTCCGAGCGGGAGAACTGTGCCGGACCGTCCCAACAAGCCCCGAGTTCAACGTGCCCGGTCCGTAATCCCTGAGCCTGACACTCACCCTGACTCCCGCCCTCAAGACACACCGCACATCCCAAGCTCGCCACAGTTACCGCACAGCAGGAGTGCCATTCACCTGGGCCCTAAACTAACCATAACCCTCACGTTGCTTCTGAGAGGTCTCTCCCTAGGTCCCTGGCTCCATGCCCCAGGGATTTGGGCCACCTGAGCAATACCAGAGGACACAGACTGACACCACAAAGCAAAATGCTTCGTTTGGCACTCTGAAAACACTGAGACCAGGAGAGCTCTGCCTGCCATGAACCTAGGGCTTAACCTCAACCCTAGGTGCGCTCCTGAGTGCCTTCTTCCCGCCGGTCTCACTCCAGAGCTCCACGGACATGGGACACCTGAGCAATACCAGAGGACTCAGCTTGCTACCCAGAAAGAAACCGCACCGGTGGGAACCCCGGAAAGGATTCACAGCACGAGAGG
This sequence comes from Callorhinus ursinus, assembly GCF_003265705.2. NCBI lineage: Eukaryota > Metazoa > Chordata > Mammalia > Carnivora > Otariidae > Callorhinus > Callorhinus ursinus. Next base: position 10,907 of record NW_027398148.1, read on the forward strand.
GCTGCAAGCCCGCCCCAGGGAACACATACTTTCAGCGGTTACCCCGGCCGAAAGGAGGAGCAAGACACTCACGGTGACTAAATATCGCCAACCCCTCGAAGCTTGCCGCAGCGTGGGCAGATCAGGGATGAAATGACCCTAGGCTGTAATTCTATCCCTAGGTTGGCTTCTGAGTTTCTATCCCCAGAAGCCTGGCTCCAAAGACCCAGGGATGGCAATACCTGAGCGACACCAGACGACTCAGCTTGCCGAAAAGAATTCAAACACACTACTTGCAACTGCGGAGAGCATTCAGAACCCGAGAACTCTGAATGCCCATCCCAGCCAACGGACAAATTTGGTGCCTATGGCGGCCAACCATGATCCTGACACTCACCCTGACACACGCCCTCTAGACAAACCACACTGAGCAGGCTACAGTGCTTGCACATCAGGCCTGCCGTGTCCCCAGATCCTAACCGTCCCCCTATGGAGGCATCTGAGGGATCTGTCCGCGAAGGCTGGCTCCAGCAAGACCAGAAGACTCAGCCTGTCACCCAGAAGGAAAACACACCATTTGGAACTTAGGAAAGTGTTCAGAGCAGGAGTACACCGCATGCACATTAAAGCACACCTGCACATTCATTGGCCCCCTTGCCGCAAACCATGAGCTTCACACTCACCACGACACACGGCCTCAACTCAGACCCCCGGGAAGCTAGTCATAGTGCCCGTAGATTCAGCCGGCCAAGTCCCTAAGGCCCTACCATAACCTATGTTTGCTTCTCAGGAGTCAGTCCTCAGAGGCATGTTTACAAAGCCCCAGGAATTGGGACCACCTGAGAAGTACCAGAAGACTCAGCCTACACCCAGAAGGAAACCTCACCGTTTGGACTCCAGAAAGCATTCATGGCAAGAGAAACCCGCATATCCACCCAATCAATCTCCCACATTCAGTGGTCGGGCCTAAAATCCTGGGCCTGGCACTCACCCAGACCCATGCCCACAACTCGGCTCCCTGGGAAGCTAACCACTGTGTTAGTAGATTGGGCCTGCCAGGCACATAAGCCCTAAGGTTATCCCTATTTTGGCTTGGGAAGGGTCTGTCCCCAGAGGCCTTCCTCTAAACTCCAGGGAATGGGCACAACTGAGCAATACCAGAGGACTCCGACTGACACACAGAAGGAAACCTCGCCATTGGGAACTCCAGAGGCCCATCCTAGCGAACCCCCACTATCAGCGGCCCCCTGGCCAAAATCCCTGGCATGACATTCATCCTGATCCACGCCCTCAACTCAGTCCCCTGGAAAGCCTGCCACAGTGATAGCAGATCGGGCCTGTCATGCCCATAGTCCCGAACCCTAACCCTGGTTTCGGTTCTGATGGGTTTATCCCCAGAGTCCTGGCTACAAAGCTCTGGGCACTGGGGACACCTCAATAATATGAGACAACTCAGGCTGCCACGGAGAAGGATCCTGCATCATTTGGAACTACAGAAAGGTCTCTGACCTGGAGAAATTTGCACGCCTATCCCAGCAAACCCTCACATTCCGCTGTACCTCAAAAAGAACACTTGACAGTTCAATATGCATTTATGATAAAAACTTTAAACCATCTGGGTATAAAGGGAACATACCTCAAGATAACAAAGTTCATATATGAAAAGCTCACAGCTGACATCATACCCAAGGGTGGAAACTAAAAACATTTCCACTAAGATCAAAAACAAGACAAATAGGGTGCCTGTGTGGCTCAGATGGTTAAGCGTCTGCCTTCGGCTCAGGTCACAATCCCAGGGTCCTGGGATCGAGTCCTGCATCGGGCTTCCTGCTAGGCGGGGAAACTGCTACTCTCTCTGCCTCTGCCTCTCTCCCTCTCTCTCTGACTCTCATGAATAAATATATAACATTATAAAAAATAAAAAAGACAAAAAAACAAGACAAAGATGCCCACTCTCATCATTTTCATTCAACACAGTATTGAAAGCCCTAGCCAAAGCATTCAGACGAAAAGAAAAAAAGAAAGAAAGAAAAGATGAAATCCAAATAGGAAAACTGTCAGTGTTTGCAAATGACATGATACTATATATAGAATTCCATAGAGATTCCACCAAAAACTGTTAGAATAAACTAATTCACTAAACCTGCAGGATACAAAGTCAATATACAGAGACCTGTTGCATTTCTGTTTTTAAAGACTTTATTTATTTGAAAGAGGGAGACAGCACAAGCAGGGTGAGCAGCAGAGGGAGAGGGAGATGCAGACGCCCCACTGAGCAGGAAGTCCACTGCGGGTCTCGATGACAGCAACCTGGGATGGTGACCTGAGCCAAAGACAGATGCTTAACTGAGCCAAAAAGGTATCCCAACTTGTTGCAATTCTCTGTACTGATGACAAACCTTCCCAAAGAGAAAATAAGAAAGCAATGCCATTTAGAATTGCATCAAGAAAAACAAAAC
>NW_027398149.1:0-13344 GCF_003265705.2 Callorhinus ursinus
ATGGATGGAGATCCATCTTCCATGCCAACCTCAAAAGAAAGCTGGGGTAGCAACTCTTATAACAGACAAATTAGATTTTAAACTAAAGTCTGTAATTAGAGACACAGAAGGACACTATATCATTCTTAAAGGGTCTATCCAACAAGAAGATTTAACAATTGTAAATATCTACACCCCCAACATGGGAGCAGCCGTCTACACAAGCCAACTGTTAACCAAAATAAAGAGTCATATTGATAACAATACGTTAAATATAGGAGACCTCAATACTCCACTCTCAGCAAGAGACAGATCATCTAAGCAGAAAATCAACAAAGAAACAAGAGCTTTGAATGACACACTGGAGCAGATGGACCTCATAGATATATACAGAACAATCCACCCTAAAACAACAGAATACTCATTCTTCTCGAGCGCACATGGAACTTTCTCCAGAAGATCACATACTGGGTGACAAATCAGTTCTCAACCGATACTAAAAGACTGAGATTATTCCCTGCATATTCTCAGACTATAATGCTTTAAAACTGGACCTCAATCACAAGAAAAAATTTGAAAGAAATTCAAACACTTGGAAGCTAAAGACCACTCTGCTCAAGAATGTTTGGGTCAACCAGGAAATCCAAGAAGAACTTAAAACAATTCATGGAAACCAATGAGAATGAAAACACATCATTCCAAAACCTATGGGATACTGCAAAGGCCGTCCTAAGGGGGAAATACATAGCCATCCAAGCCTCACTCAAAGAAATAGAAAAATCCCGAGTTCACCAACTAACTCTACACCTTAAAGAACTAGAGAAAATCAACAAACGATGCCTAACCCATGCGTTAGAAGAGAAATAATTAAGATTAGGGCAGACATCAATGAATTAGAAACCGGAAACACAGTACATCAGTTCAATGAAACTAGAAGCTGGTTCTTTGGAAGAATTAATAGGATCGATAAACCACTGGCCAGACTTACCCAAAAGAAAAGAGAAAGAACCCAAATTAATAACATTATGAATGAAATAGGAGAGATCACGACTAACACCAAGGAAATAGAAACGATTATTAGAAATTATTATCAACAACTATATGCCAATAAACTGAGCAATTTGGATGAAATGGAGACCTACCTGGAAACCTATAAACTACCAAGACTGAACCAGGAAGAAACTGACAACCTGAATAGGCCAAGAACCAGTAATGAGATTGAAGCAGTGATCAAAAACCTCCCAAATAACAAGAGTCCAGGGCCTGATGGATTCCCTGGGGAATTCTACCAGACATTCAAAGAAGAAATAATACCTATACTCCTGAAGCTGTTTCAAAAAATAGAAACAGAAGGAAAGCTTCCAGACTCATTCTATGAGGCCAGCATTACCTTAATCCCCAAACCAGGCAAAGACCCCATCAAAAAGGAGAATTTCAGACCGATATCCCTGATGAATATGGATTCCAAAGTCCTCAACCGATATCCTAGCTAATAGGATCCAACAATACATTAAAAGGATCATCCACCACGACCAAGTCAGATTTATTCCCAGGATGCAAGGGTGGTTCAACATTCGCAATTCAATCAATGTGATAGAACACATTAGTAAGAGGAGGGAGAAGAACCATATGGTCCTCTCAATTGATGCAGAAAACGCTTTTGACAAAATACAGCATCCTTTCCTGATTAAAACTCTTCAGAGTATAGGGATAGAGGGAACATTCTTCAAGTTCATAAAATCCATCTATGAAAAACCCACAACGAATATCTTCCTCAATGGGGAAAAGCTGAGAGCCTTTCCCTTAAGAACAGGAACATGTCAAGGTTGCCCACTCTCACCACGATTGTTCAACATAATACTAGAAATCCTAGCAACAGCAATCAGACAACAAAAAGATATAAAATGTATTCAAATTGGCAAAGAAGTCAAGCTCTCTCTTTTCACAGATGACATGATACTTTATGTGGAAAACCCAAAAGACTCCACCCCCAAATTACTAGAACTCATACAGCAATTCAGTAATGTGGCAAGATACAAAATCAGTGCACAGAAATCAGCTGCTTTCTTATACAATGCAACTGTAGAAAGAGAAATTAGAGAAACGATTCCATTTACAAGAGCACCAAAAATCATAAGATACCTCGGAATAAGCCTAACCTAAGAGGTAAAGGATCTATACTCTAGGAACTACAGAACACTCATGAAAGAAATTGAAGAAGACACAAAAAGATGGAAAGATATTCCATGCTTATGGATTAGAAGAATAAACATTGTTAAAATGTCTATGCTACCCAGAATAATCTACACCTTCAACGCCATCCTGATCAAAATTCCAATGACATTTTTCAAAGTGCTGGAATAAACAATCCGAAAATTTGTATGGGACCCAAAAGACCCCAAGTCACCAAGAAAATGTTGAAAAAGAAAGCTGGGGCATCATGTTGCCCGATTTCAAGCTATATTACAAAGCAGTGATCACCAAGACAGCATAATACTGCACAAAAATAGACCTATAGACCAATGGAACAGAATAGAGCCCAGATATGGACCCTCAACTCTATGGTCAAATAATCTTCAACAACGCTGGAAAGAACATCCAATGGAAAAAAGTCTCTTCAATAAATGGTGCTGGGAAAATTGGACAGCTATATACAGAAGAATGAAACTCGACCATTCTCTAACACCAATCACAAAGATAAACTCAAAATGGATGAAAGACCTCAATGTGAGACAGGAATCCATCAAAATCCTAGAGGAGAACATAGGCTGTAACCTCTTTGACATCGGCCACAGCAACTTCTTTCAAGATACATCTCCAAAGGCTAGTGAAACAAAAGTAAAAATGAACTTTTGGCACTTCATCAAGATAAAAAGCTTCTGCATAGCAAAGAAAACAGTCAACAAAAAGAAGAGGCAACCCACAGAATGGAAGAAGATATTTGCAAATGACTCTACAGAGAAAGTGCTGATTTCCAAGATCTGTAAAGAACTTCTCAAACTCAACACCCAAAAAACAAATAATCAAGTCAAAAAATGAGCAGAAGACATGAACAGACACTTCTCCAAAGAAGACATACAAATGGCTAACAGACACATGAAAAAAAGGTTCATCATCATTACCCATCAGGGAAGTTCAAATCAAAACCACATTGATTCAACAGTCGTGCATAATTCACAGCACTCACCATAGCACATACCCTCCCCAATGTCTACCACCCAGCCACCCCATCCCTCCCACCCCCCACCACTCCAGCAACCCTCATTTTGTTTCCTGTTGAATCACAGACCTGTACCTCTGAAACAAATAATACATTATATATTAAAAAAAAAAAAAGAAGAAGAAGATAGCAGGAGGGGAAGAATGAAGGGGGGGCAATCAGAGGGGGAGACAGACCATGAGAGACGATGGACTCTGAAAAACAAACTGAGGGTTCTAGAGGGGAGAGGAGTGGGAGGAGGATGAGCCTGGTGATGGGTATTAAAGAGGGCATGTTCTGCATGGAGCACTGGGTGTTATATGCAAACAATGAATCATGGAACACTACATCAAAAACAAACAAACAAACAAATAAATAAATAAAAATAAATAAAAGCTAAAAAAAACACATTGAGTTTCCACCTTACACCAATTAGAATGGCAAAAATTGACAAGGCAAGAAACAACAAATGTTGGAGAGGTTGTGGAGAAAGGGGACTCCTCTTACACTGTTGGTGGGAATGGAAGTTGGTACAGCCACTTTGGAAAACAGTGTGGAGGTGCCTCAAAAAATTAAAAATGGAGTTACCCTATGGCCCAGCAATTGCACTACTCGGTATTTACCCCAAAGGCACAGATAGAGTGAAAAGAAGGGCCAAATGCACCCCAATGTTCATAGCAGCAATATCCGCAATGGTCAAACTGTGGAAAGAGCCGAGATGCCCTTCAACAGATGAATGGATAAAGAAGATGTGGTCCATATACACAATGGAATATTACTCAGCCATCAGAAAGGATGAATACCCAACTTTTACATCAACATGGATGGGAGTGGAGGAGATTAGGCTAAGTGAAATAAGTCAAGCAGAGAAAGTCAGTTATCATATGGTTTCACTTACTTGTGGAACATAAGGAATAGCGTGGAGGACATTAGGAGTAAGAAGGGAAAAAGAAGGGGGGTAAGTCGGAAGGAGAGACGACCCATGAGAGACTATCGACTCTGAGAAACAAACCAAGGGTTTTAGAGGGGAGGGGGGTTTTGGGGATGGGTTAGACCAGTGATGCGTATTAAGGAGCGCATGTACTGCATGGAGCACTAGGGTTTTTATGAAAACAGTGAATCGTGGATCACTACATCAAAAACTGGTGATGTATTGTATGGTGACCAACATAACCCAATAAAATAAAATTAAAAAAAAAGACTGATGGGTGTTAACTGGACTTACTGTGGTGATCATTTTGCAATATATACAAATATCAAATCATTATATTATACACCTGAAATTAATATAATGTTATGTCAATTTTAGCTCAATTAAAAAATGAAATATGAAAAAAAATAAAGTGAGGTCAATCCACTCAGTTGTATAGTTTCCTTCAACCAAATGAAAGAAGGAACTTAAAGTTATTCCTAATGATTTCAATAGCTAAGTTCATAAAGAGCTACTTGTTGCTTCCTTTTTAAAAATGTTGCCTGATGTTTATTTACTCTAGCCTAGAAAATTTCCCCCAACCTTTCCTTAATTGTAGCATATATCTGGCCTATGATTTTGATAATGCCAAATGATATTTTTTTCCCTATGTATAAGGAAACGTTGAATTTCATGTCTGGTCTTTCCAATTTCCTACTTAGTATTCTGTCATTTAATCTTCCATTTCAATATTATCCCTCTCACTCATACCATTTCTGTATTCCTTTCCATACACTACTTGGTCATGTTTCTCAGTTGTCTCTCATTTCTTGTGTTCTTTTATAGCTCTTCCATCCTTTCTCAGTATCTTTTTCCTGTTTCATGTCCTTCTCAAAACCTCTTACTTGTAGATTCACTCCCTACCACATTATATATTGTATATATTTATTGTGCTATCCCTTTCATACCGAATATATTCTTAGGAAAGTACTTATTAATATTTCTTAAAATTTCCTCTCTGCAGATTATTTTCTTAACCCAGCATAAGTTCTAAAAAAGAACACCTGTTATTACTATGGAATTATAATAAGAATTTCACTTTCCATTTATAGCTGAAGATTTTTTTTGATCACTTGATGTCAGTAATTCATCTGAAAATAGCTACTATTGGAAACTTGGGACTGCATAAAAATAGGTACAAGCTGGAGAGCTTTCATTGGTGGCACTGGGAGCTTGAGGCATGTTTGCCCTCTGCTAAGATGATAGGTGTCAGAGTCCCTACCTGAGACTGTTCTGGGAATCTAAAAACATTTATTGTGCATGCCATCATCAGTCTCCATCCTTATTGTTGGTATAAATATTCTTAATTTTTAATGTTTAAATATGGTATGATGATTCCTTTATTAACCCTTGCTCTTTTCTAAAGAACCATTATCACCTAATCAATAACTACATCTACTGAAGTACAAAATAAAATCAACTTTGAATTAAGAAAGCTTTTAATACTTTCAAAAAAGTCCAAACTCTGGTATTTTTAAGCACTCTAAATATTAAAGATCACATTAACACAGAACCTGTTGCTGACAATAAGTACATTAGCCCCAGTGTGTTATACAAAATCCAAAGAACTACAGGTTAATTATAATTAAATATTAGTTATTAATCAAAAAAATCTGTCAGTATTGAACTCCAGGTATAATGACAAGCCTAGTTCGCTGCCTCCCTGCCTTCAGCCTCCATGGTTGGGTCATTTTAATCCCCAGCATTGCTTCAACACCTAAAGATCAATCTGGCCCCTCATCAGAGGAAATAAAAAGACCTATTAGAGCCCTTAGCCCAGCAGCAACTATGCCTTCATCCACTCTTACTTGTTCCTTATAACCAAATCCTTGCCTGATATCCAAGTTTAAATAACTGTGTTCCCACCATTTGTCCCATACCACTTGTATAACCTTTCTCTCCTTAATTACCTTAAAAATCAGCCCTAGCTACCTGTTGAGATGTCCTATGTTATCTAACATTGGGTCTTCCCAGTGTCAACTGCTTATCTGATTAAACTTCCTAACATTGTCTTCTGTTGTGATCTGCACAGAATTATCTGTACTACTCAGGTGAGTATGTCTAGTCTCCAGAATTCTGGACATCCCCTCTCTGATCTACTCTACAGACAGCCATTCTCTTTAGGCCCTTTTCAATAGTTACTCAATATAATCATTTGCAAAGAAACCAAGTTCTTCAATAAACATATCTAAATGAGAAAGCTGACATTCAGGAGGCTTATCCTGTTTCATCATTAAGGTATGATTGTCTTATCTCTATTTGAGACTTTCTAGACAAAAATTGTTCTAACCTAAACAGTGAAGATGAAACTTAAAGCCCAAATTAAATAGACTCAAGAGCAGTTAGATAACTGCTTCTGAAGAGGAAAAACCAAAACATTCATTTGAAGACTGCTGATTATTAGTAGCATGAACTTCATGGGAAAATTTGGCATCTTTTAAAGTGAAGTTTGGAAATAATAGTTCTAAACATGGAATCTTAATAAATGGATACACCAAGAAATGTGACAAGGACATGGTAAAGGGCTTTCTTATTACACAGTAGGTAAACTCAGGAGAAAGAAAGCAGAAGCAATTTATAAGCTCAGGTTTGCATATCAAAAGAGTGAAAGATGATGTGAAAAAAAAATGGCATGAGAAGTGGGGGTACTCCTGAAGTGAACAGAAATCAAACTCTAGTTAGGTTGGTAATTGGGACCAAAGTGAAAGCAAAGGGGTTAAAAATAAAAGTGATGAGTTTCTGCAGAACAAATTTGGAAAGACTGCAGCAAGAGCTGTGTGAAATTGAATGAGTGCAAGCAGGAAACAGCACAGAATAGAAATGCAAAGCCTTAAAGGTCCTTCAATAGGGTCCTAAGGGTTCTGCCTCTCATCCACCAATAACAATAATAGGAGGTAAAGAGGCCTTCTGTGTCTGAACTGCTATATGCAAAAAGCATGGCAGGACAAAGGGAGGTCTATTCACATAATAAAACATCAGGTTTACAGGGAGACAGGAAAATATCACAGAACAAGTTTGAGTGTAAAATAAAGATAAGCCTGACAAAGGAAGAGAATGAAAAGAAGAGCTAACCTACATAAGATGCCGCAAATCCCATCCATTTCACAATTTTGGTTTTCTGAATGATAGGCAGATGCAAACTCCACCTAAATAACACCTTTTGTGATCTAGAAGTTGTGCCTTACATATTTTGAAATTTCTCCTTGATTTGTGAAATGAAGTCTTTGAATCCATTTTGAAGTCACAGAAACTAAATATTTTAAATCTTGTAAATGATGGTCCATGAACTCTCTGGGAAAGAAAACCCTAAATTTCATTCTGATAATGGTGACATTTGCATTGTTTACATCTAGTATTTACCTTCCTACAGTGAAAAATGTCAGTAGCCATTACCACAACCCCTGTAACATTATATATATCTATAATATTATGTATAAATATTATAGGAAAAGGAAAATATTTCTGAAGAGAATCTATGAATTAAGGCCTTTCAAAGTTGAGTATTCTTAAAAAAGGAAGAATAATTAAAGAAAAATATGTTTTATTATATTTAAGACTCACAGTTTCAAATGATCTAGCTCTATAAACACCATCATAATATCATTTCATTTATAATGTTTTATTGAGATGATATGTAAGAGTTCTAAAATTTTTCATATCCTGGAGAGTCACTGAGATTGGTAAAGAAATGGAAATGGGTTAAGACAATGATATTAATCTGGACAGAATAATATGATCAGTGGGATTTTTAAATATTCTTTTTTTCCACCATTGTGGTGGTATTTATATATGATAGATTCGCTTTTATATCAGTGTTGAGTAGGGAAATCAATTATATCCTTGCCACTTTCATCCCTCCCAAATATATAATACACCACTATTTTTAAATAACCGTTCAGCATGTTATTTAATTTTTATTATTCTACATTACTATAAGCATCCAGTGAAAATGAGAGTAAAATCTAATATGGCCTCTAAAATCAATGAGCCATTAAAGAGTTGACAAAAATTTTGATAGAAGTTTAGAGTACTTAATTATCACCTAAAATATAGATGCTGAATTTAATCTTTGTTCCAGATGCTTCTTATAATAGCAAATGTTTAGGATCCTCCATTTACAGATTTGATTTTAGAGATGAACATAGTAAAGCCCTAACTTTTAATACTTAGCAATTTTTCACATCCTGTGTCTTTCTGTCTCTCTCTGTCTCTCTCTGTCTCTCTCTCTCTCTCACACACACACACACCAAAGATTTAAAGAAAGATAATTACTTTTTTTATCCTCTATATTTTCATAATTGTCTTCCCCATATTTCAACTTTTTGGAAGAGATTTTTATTACCACTGTCAGTCTATAACTGGGTCACTTGGTAAGGGTGGGAGAAGGAGCCATTCTTCTTTGCCATTACATCTTCCATACCTGATTCTACATCTCTCTGCTTTAATCATCTGTCCAGCCACATGTTAATCATATTATTTTCCCCTGTATCTTTGGTTCTCCCATTCTCCCTCCATCCCCATATACTCACATCTATACTTGCAGAAGGTATTCCTCCTCACTTCCAAGATGAGAAATAATAACTGACATTAAAGTAATGTTTATTCAGTGTTTAATATGTGCCAGGCACTATTCAAAGAGCTTTATAGATATTAATTTACCTAATCTTCATTATAATTCTATGATATAGGTACTATTATTATCATTTTATTATTATCATTATCATACTCACTTAACAGATGAGGAAATTGAGGCATAGATAGACTATATACATTTCTTAAGTTTGCACAGTGGTCAAGACAAAATTCAAATTCCAAGTGGTCTGGCTCCAGTGGCCATAGCCTTTATCAGTATATTATACTGTGTTAAGAAGAAAGCTAAGATGTTGAGCTGTCTCAAAGATTCCCTATATGGAACACTAAGCTTTTCTCTAATTTTATTCCAAAATGATAAGAAAGCTTCAGAAATATAAAGTAACAAAAAGGGAAAAATCAGACTTCCCCCTCCTGAGATTTCCTTCTCTGAAATTTGAGTAATCCTTATACAACAGAGACTTTTGGAGTGTGGTTCAAGATGGTGGTATAGGAAGATGCCAAACTCATCCTTTTTCATGGGTAAAACAAATTCACAACTAAATATGGAATAATTTCCTCTGAAAAAGACCTGAAAACTGGATGAACAGAGCCTCCACAACAAAGGATAGAAAGACAGCATTGAAATGGATAGAAGAGGCAGAGAAAGTTCTCACAAAACAAAACAAAACAAAAAACACTGAGGCATGTCAATCTACAGTTGGAAGGGATCACAAATACATGGGAATTTCCCCTGGGAAGCTGGGGGTCTCTCTGTGCTCCACATCAGGTACCCCAATCCCTAGATCTCACACAAAACAAATGATCCCTCAAAACACGTGACTCTGAAAACCAACAGAGGTTACATCTGGAAAAACCATAAAACTGTAGGAAACAAAGAACCCAGTCTTAAAGGGGTTACACACATACTCATTCACCCAGGGACCCAACACAGAAACACCAGTTTGAAAAGTACCTAGATCATATGTGAAGGAGACCCACTTAGTAATCTTAAAGCATCTGCTGAAGAAGTAGGAAGTTGTTGGGAATCTCTCTGGGAATGGAGACAATGGCTGGTGTCATTTTTGAAATCTCATTCCAGCTTGCTAATGCCAGTGCTGGTGGGTGTCATTTTAGAATGTTCTCTCTAACTTGTTAGCGCTATAGGGCATGCCCTGCTGAGGGCCCCACCCACACCTGTGCCACAGCTGTGCATAGCAGTCAGGCTGGGTGAGCGCCCCAGCCACCTTCATTGCAGCCCTGCATAATAGCTGGGTCAAGTGAGAATTTGTCCACCCCCATGATGCAGCCTCAACCATACCATAGCATCCTGGTGCATACAGGTCACACAGGGGTGCTCCTTCAGCTCCCGACTCTGATGATCAGGAGGGATAGTGCTTCTGAGCCCCATAGGACATCACCTATACAAGACCACTCCTTCAAGACTCGGAGAGGTAGCAGACTTGCCTAATACATAAAAACAAACAGAGTTATGCAAAACCAGGAGATGGAGGAATATGTTCCAAACAAACAAATAAGAAAAAAAAACAGAAAAAGACATTAATGAAAGAGAGACAAACAATCTATCTGATGAAGAGTTTAAAATAATGGCCATAAAGATGCTCACTGAAGAGAGAGGAATGGATGAGCACAGTGAGAACTTCAACAAAGAGAAAATATAAGAAAGTATCAAACAGAAGTTACAGAGCTAAAGAATGCAATAAGTGAACTAAAAAATATACCGGAGGGGTTCAACAGAAGAAAAGATCAGTGAACTAAAACACAAAACAATAGAATTCACCTAAACAGAGTAGCAAAAAGAAAACAAAATTAAGTGAGTATACCTTAAGGAAACTTTTGGACAATATCAAGCAGAATAACATTAACATTAAAGAGGTCTTAGAAGGAGATATTTATTTGAAGAAAGAATGGCTGAAAACTTACCTACCAGGTGAAAGAAATAGACATCCAGAGCCAGGAAGCCCAGAAAGTTTGAAACAAAATGAACTCAAGGAGATTGACACCAAGACACATTATAATTAAAATGGTAAAACCTAAACAGAGAATCCTAAAAGCAACAACAGGAAAACAACTTGTAAATACAAAGGAAAGCCCACAAGGCTATTAGCAGATTTTCCAGCAGAAACTTTGCAGGCCAGACTCGAGTTGGCATGACATATTTAAAGTGCTGAGAGGAAAAAGTTTCCAACTAAAAATTCTTTATCTGGAAGAGTTATCATTCAGAATTGGAGGAAAGATTGAGAGTTTTCCAGGTAAGCAAAAACTAATAGAGTTCCTCGCCAACCAGCCTTATAAGAAATGTTAAAGGGACTACTTTAAACTGAAAATAAATGGCACTAATTAATAACAAGAAAACATACAAAAGGAAAAATCTCACTGGAAAATGTAAATTTATATTAAAGATAAGGGATCAATCACATATAAAGCAAGTATGAAGATTAAAAGACAAATGTCAGGGACACATGGTAGCTCAGTCGGTTAAGCGTCTGCCTTTGGCTCAGGTCATGATCCCAGTCCCACATCAAGCTCCTTCCTCAGCAGCGAGCCTGCTTTTCTCTCTGCCTTCTTCTCCTCCTGCTTCTGCACTCATGCGCTCTCTCTCTCTCTGACAAATAAATAAAATCTAAAAAAAAAGACAAATGTCATAAAATTTATAAAACTACAGTGATTAGTTAAGGAATGCATAAAATAAAGATGTAAAATGTTACATTTAAAATATAAAACATGTGGGGGTAAAAGTGTAAAGTTTTGGAATATGTTCAAATTAAAGTTTCTATCAACTTAAAACTATCTATCTATCTATCTATCATCTACCTATCTATGAAATGGGCGCTTTTATATGTGATGTTATATGTGAACCTGATAGTAACCACATAGCAAAATTTATAGTAAATGCACAAAAGAAAATGAAGGAATCTAAACATAACACTAAAGAAAGCCATCAAATCTCTCTCAGGGAAGAGAGAAAAAGAACAGAGAGGAGCTATCACAACAGCCAGAAACAATTAACAAAATGGCAATAAGTACATAACTATTAATAATTAATTTAAATGTAAGTCAACTAAATTCTCCAATCAAAAGACACAGAGTTGCTGAATAGATTTTTTAAAATTCACATCTTTATCCTGTGTACAAGAGACTCACTCCAGATCTTAAGGGACACAGACTGAAAGTGAAGCCATACAGAAAGATATTGCATGCAAATGGGAATGAAAAGGAAGCTGGTGTAGCTATACTCATATCAGACAAAGTAGACTTTAAAACAAAGACTAATAAAAGAGAAAAAAGAATATTATGTAATTATAAAGGGTCAATCCAGCAAGAATATATAATATTTATAAATATATATGCACCCAACATAGTATCACCAAATTATAAAAAGCAAAAATTAATAGAACTTTTTTTAAATTTTATTTTATTTTATTATGCTATGGTAGTCACCATACAATACATCATTAGTTTTTGATGTAGTGATCCATGATTCATTGTTTTCATATAACACCCAGTGCTCCATGCAGTAAGTGCCCTCCTAAATACCCATCACCAGGCTAACCCATCCCGCCACCCCCCTCCCCTCTAAAACCCTGAGTTTGTTTCTCAGAGTCCATAGTCTCTCATGGTTCATCTCTTCTTCGGATTCCTCCCCTTCTTTTTCCCTTTCTTCTCTTAATGTCCTCCACGCTATTCCTTATGTTCCACAAATAAGTGAAACCATAAGATAATTGACTTTCTCTGCTTGACTTATTTCACTTAGCATAATCTCCTCCAGTCCCATACATGTGGCTGTAAAAGTTGGGTATTCATCCTTTCTGATGCCTGAGTAATATTCCATTGTATATATGGACCACATCTTCTTTATCCATTCATCTGTTGAAGGGCATCTTGGCTCTTTCCACAGTTTGGCTATTGCGGACTTTGCTGCTATGAACATTGGGGTGCATTTGGCCCTTCTTTTCACTCTATCTGTGCCTTTGGGGTAAATACCAAGTAGTGCAATTGCTGGGCCATAGGGTAACTCCATTTTCAATTTTTTGAGGAACCTCAACACCGTTTTCCAAAGTGGCTGTACCAACCTGGATTCCCACCAACAGTGTAAGACGGGTCCCCTTTCTCTACAACCTCTCCAACATTTGTTGTTTCTTGCCTTGTCAATTTTTGCCATTCTAATTGGTGTAAGGTGGGAACTCAATGGGTTTTTTTTTTTAGCTTTTATTTATTTATTTGTTTATTTTGATGTAGTGTTCCATGATTCATTGTTTGTGCATAACACCCAGTGCTCCATGCAGAACGTGCCTTCTTTAATACCCATCACCAGGCTAACGCCTCCTCTCACCCCTCTCCCCTCTAGAACCCTCAGTTTGTTTTTCAGAGTCCATCGTCTCTCATGGTCTGTCTCCCCCTCCGATTCCCCCCCCTTCATTCTTCCCCTCTTTTATTCGACCATAGAGTTGAGGGTCCATATTTGAGCTCTCTATTCTGTTCCATTGGTGTATAGGTCTGTTTTTGTGCAGTATCATGCTGTCTTGGTGATCACTGCATGGACGATGGATCTCCATCACTTCACTTTCAGTCTGGATGTATCTTTAGGTTCAAAATGAGTCTCCTG
>NW_027398150.1:0-10622 GCF_003265705.2 Callorhinus ursinus
GTAAGGTATTTTCTTAATCCATGAGGTCGGCAAAAACTCAAATGGTGGGTAATATCTAAAGGTTGATCTCTCCCAACTCATGACCCTCCAATGGCTTCTTCTCCTTAAGAAAAAAGAAAAAAGCAAATCAAGACCCTACAGTGGTCTACCAGACCCCACAAGATCTGCCTCTGACCTCGTCTCCTCCCCTCTGTCCCCCGTCTCTTTGTCTGGGCAGGCGTCTCTTTGACGTTCCTGACACAGGCCAGGCATGCTCCTCTGGACCTTTGCACTTCCTATTCTCTCAGGCTGGGGTCCTTTCCCTGCGATGCTCACCCCTACAGTAGCTCCCGTCCTTTGACTAATGCCAGAACCATCCGTGCCCAGCAGCTCCTCCTGCTGGCACCAACACAGAGGCTAGCCGACGTAAAAACGCAGCGGTATGTGCAACTTGACCGGTATATTTTTCTGGGTGGAAATCAGAACTCAAGAGGAAGGAGCAAATAAATACAAATAAATATGAAAAGAAACCACTCTACCTTCTAACCCAACCGTAGTTATTTTAGAGCCCAAATCACCATCGAACATATTTTATATTTGAGTGTTACTTGTTCTTCTGTCTTTTCCCACTCGAATAAAGCTCGGTGGACACAGGGCCTTTCCGTGGTTTGGGAACTACCCTATCCCCGTAGCCCACACATAGTAAGTGTTCAGGAAAGACCTTTGTAACAAACAAATAAGGGAATACTTCCGGGCGTGGTTAAGGATAAGGGAAGGCAGACACGCTCATTTCCCACTAATGAAAATATCCATTTTTACAATCCTTTCAGAGGGCATATGAGAAAATATATCAAAACGTTAAAGATTGATATATTTATTTATTATTTATATGTGGGGGGGAGCAAACTCCCCACTGAGCACAAAGCCCGACATGGGGCTCGATCCCACAACCCTGAGATCATGAGCCGAGCCGAAATCGAGACTGACTGAGCCACCAATATATCAAAACTTTAAATGTGTACATTCCTTTCCCAATTCCACTTCCAGGACTCTACCCCACAGACCTCCTCATATGTCTGCACAAAGACCCAAGTATAAAAGTTTACAGGCAGCGCACCTCAGAAAATGGTGTGGAGCATGGGGAGCTGCCGACCTTCCACATATTGTGGGTGGGGGTGTAATATGCTACAACTAACTTACGAAAATGTCACGTTGTTTTATGCAGCTACAGATACAGATATGTATCTGACCTAGGACAGAACAATTCCACTCCTGGATATTTAATCAAGAAAAGATAGAGAGGAGGAGCAAGACGGCGGAGGAGTGGGAGACCTAAATTTTGTCTGGTTCCAGGATTCAGCTGGATAGGGGTCAAACCATTCTGAACACCTACGAACTCAACAGGAGATCGAAGGAAAGAATAGCAGCAACCCTCTGAACAGGAAAGCGACCACTTCCGTAGGACTTGCGAAGAAGTGAATCCGAGGCGATATTCGGATATTCGGGAAGATAGACCACAGCGGGGAGGGAGCCTCCATCAGCCAGCTACTGGCTACTGGCAAGTGCTAGAGCCGCGGAGCACAAAATCGGAACTTTCAGAAGTCCGCTCCGCGGAGGGACGTCGTTCCAGTGGCTAAGCGGGAGGTGGAACCCTTGCGGGACAGTGTGGTCTCAGGACCCTCGGGGTCACATAAAGACCGGGGGTGCCTGAGTGCGGCAGAGCTCCCAGGGATCGGAGCGGGGAAGCCGGCTGCAGAGACGGAGCCGAGGCGCGGGCTCTCAGCTCGGGGTGGCCATAAACCGTGATCCGCGGCCCAGTCGGGCCACTGCGCCTCCAGCAGGGACCCAACAAGCGGCAGAGCCGGGGAGACTCCCCTTCCTCCCCCGGGAGGAGCGGCGCGGGAGCGCACCGCAGGGATCTGCTGGGTTTGGAGACTCCACACGGGGGTCAGGTGCCAGAGATAGAAATGCTCGGTTACAGGCCGGGTGAGCACGGAGTGCAGCCGGAGACCGGGGAGACGGGAGTGACTGGCTGCTTTTCTCTGGGGGCGCACTGAGGAGCGGAGCCCCGAGTTCTTGCCTCCTCTGGGGCGGAGATTGGGAGGCCGCCATTTTCACTGTCCTCCTCCAAAGCTGTACGGAAAGCTTGCGGAGAACAAAAGCTCCCGAGAGCAAACCTGAGCAGCTTGCTTAGCCTGGACCGACAAGGGCGGGGCAATTCCGCCTCCGGCAAAGACATTTGGGAACCATGGCAACAGGCCCCTCCCCCAGAAGATCAGCACGAACAGCCAGCAAGCCAAGACCAAGTTTACCGATCAAGGAGAACGGGAGAACTCCAGCGCTAGGGGAGTACTGCACATAGAATTCATGGCTTTTTTTACCATGATTCATTAGTTTTTCAAAGTTAATTTTTTAACTGTTTTTTTTAATTTACCTTTTTCCCTTTTTCAACCAACATCTTATCAATCCCTTTTTTTTAAAAAAACATTTTTTATTTTTCATTTTTAGAGTCCTATTTTATCCCTTCATAGTAGTTACCCTTATTTTTGGCATATATATATATAAGTTGTTCTCTCCTTAAAATTTTGAGATACAGTTTCTTCTAACAGATCAAAATATACCCTAAATCACTAGTGTATGGCTTTGTTCTAGTCTCCTGCCTGATCACATTCTCTCCCTTTTTTTTTAAATCTTCTTCTTTCTTTTTTCAAACAACTTCTTATCGTATCAATTCCTTTTATAAAATCTTTTATAATTTTCATCTTTACAGTCATCTTCCATCCCTTCATTGTATCAACCCTTATTTTGTACATATATGTCTTTCTTCCTTTAAAATTTTAGGAGACACTTTTTTCTAACAGACCAAAATACGCCCAAAATCTAGTGTGTGGCACTGATTTATGCACTAGCCTCATCATATTTGATCATATTCGGGTTTTTTTGTATTGTTCTGTTTTTGTTTTTAATCTTTTTCTTTTTGGTTTTTTCTTTCTTTCTTTCTTTTCTCTTTCTTTTTTCTTTCTTTCCCTTTCTTTTCCCGTGGTTTCAGGCCTTTTCTGATTTGTATAGAGTATATTTGCTGGGGACGTTGTTAACCTGTTAGCATTTTGTTCTCTCATTCATCTATTCTCCTCTGGACAAAATGACAAGACGAAAAACATCACCTCAGCAAAAAGAACAAGAGATAGTACCGTCAGCCAGGGACCTACTCAATACGGACATTAGTACGATGTCGGACCTAGAGTTCAGAATCATGACTTTAAAGATACTAGGTGGACTTGAAAAAAGCGTGGAAGTTATTAGAAAAACCCTTTCTGGAGAAATAAAAGAACTAAAATCTAACCAAGTCGAAATCAAAAAGACTATTAATGAAGTGCAATCAAAAATGGGGGCACTAACTGGTAGGATAAATGAGGCAGAAGAGAGAATCAGCGATATAGAAGACCAAATGATGGAAAATAAAGAAGCTGAGAAAAAGAGAGAAACAACTACAGGGTCACGAGGGCAGAATTCGAGAGATAAGCGATACGATAAGACGAAACAACATTAGAATAATTGGGATCCCAGAAGAAGAAGAAAGACAGAGAGGGGCAGAAGGTATATTGGAGCAAATAATAGCAGAGAACTTCCCTAATGTGAGGAGGGAAACAGGCATCAAAATCCAGGAGGCACAGAGAACCCCTCTCAAAATCAATAAAAACAGGTCAACACCCCGACATCTAATAGTAAAACTTACGAGTCTCAGAGACAAAGAGAAAATCCTGAAAGCAGCTCGGGAGAAGAGATATGTAACCTACAATGGTAGAAATATTAGATTGGCAACAGACCTATCCACAGAGACCTGGCAGGCCAGAAGGGACTGGCATGATATCTTCAAGCACTAAACGAGAAAAATATGCAGCCAGAATACAATATCCAGCTAGGCTCTCATTGAAAATTGAAGGAGATATAAAAAGCTTCCAGGACAAACAAAAACTAAAGGAATTTGCAAACACGAAACCAGCCCTCCAAGAAATATTGAAAGGGGTCCTCTAAGCAAAGAGAGAGACTAAAAGCAGCACAGATCAGAAAGGAACAGAGACAATATACAGTAACAGTCACCTTACAGGCAATACAATGGCACTAAATTCATACCTTTCAATAGTTACCCTGAATGTAAATGGGCTCAATGCTCCGATCAAAAGACACAGGCTATCAGATTGGATTAAAAAACAAGACCCATCCATATGCTGTCTGCAAGAGACTCATTTTAGACCCAAAGACACCCCCAGATTGAAAGTGAGGGGGTGGAAAACCATTTACCATGCTAATGGACACCAAAAGAAAGCTGGGGTGGCAACCCTTATATCAGACAAATTCGATTTTAAACCAAAGACCGTAATAAGAGATGAGGAAGGACACTCTATCCTACTTAAAGGGTCTATCCAACAAGAAGATCTAAAAATTGTAAATATCTATGCCCCGAACATGGGAGCAGCCAATTATATAAGGCAGTTAATAACAAGAGCGAAGAAACACATTGACAGCAATACAATAATAGTGGGGAACTTTAACACCCCCCTGACTGAAATGGACAGATCATCTAAGCAAAAGATCAACAAGGAAATAAAGACTTTAAATGACACACTGGACTAAATGGACTTCACAGACATATTCAGAACATTCCATCCCAAAGCAACGGAACACACATTCTTCTCTAGTGCCCATGGAACATTCTCCAGAATTGATCACATCCTAGGTCATAAATCAGGTCTCAACCAGTACCAAAAGATTGGGATCATTCCCTGCATATTTTCAGACCACAATGCTTTGAAACTAGAACTCAATCACAAGAGGAAAGTTGGAAAGAACTCAAATGCATGGAGGCTAAAGAGCATCCTACTAAGGAATGAATGGGTCAACCAGGAAATTAAAGAAGAATTAAAAAAATTCAGGGAAACCAATGAAAATGAAAACACAACTGTTCAAAATCTTTGGGATACAGCAAAGGCAGACCTCAGAGGAAAGTATATAGCAATACAAGCCTTTCTCAAGAAACAAGAAAGGTCTCAAATACACAACCTAACCCTACACCTAAAGGAGCTGGAGAAAGAACAGCGAAGAAAGCCTAAACCCAGCAGGAGAAGAGAAATAATCAAGATCAGAGCAGAAATCAATGAACTAGAAACCAAAAGAACAGTAGAACAGATCAACGAAACTAGGAGCTGGTTCTTTGAAACAATTAACAAGATTGCTAAACCCCTGGCCAGACTTATCAAAAAGAAAAGAGAAATGACCCAAATCAACAAAATCAGGAATGAAAGAGGAGAGATCACAACCAACACCAAAGAAATACAAACAATTATAACAACATATTATGAGCAACTCTATGCCAGCAAATTAGATAACCTGGAAGAAATGGGTGCATTCCTAGAGATGTATCAACTACCAAAATTGAACCAGGAAGAAATAGAAAACCTGAACAGACCTATAACCACTATGGAAATTGAAGCAGTCATCAAAAATCTCCCAACAAACAAAAGCCCAGGGCCAGACGGCTTCCCAGGGGAATTCTATCAGACATTTCAAGAAGAATTAATACCTATTCTCCTGAAACTGTTCCAAAAAATAGAAATGGAAGGAAAACTTCCAAACTCATTTTATGAGGCCACCATTACCTTGATCCCCAAACCAGCAAAGACCCCATCAAAAAGGAGAACTACAGACCAATGTCCTTGATGAACATGGATGCAAAAATTCTCACCAAAATACTAACCAATAGGGTCCAACAGTACATTAAAAGGATTATTCACCATGACCAAGTGGGATTTATCCCTGGGCTGCAAGGCTGGTTCAACATCCGCAAATCAATCAATGTGATACAATACATTAACAAAAGAAAGAACAAGAATCATATGATCCTCTCGATAGATGCAGAAAATGCATTTGACCAAGTACAGCATCCTTTCTTGATCAAAACTCTTCAGAGTATAAGGGATAGAGGGTACATACCTCAATATCATAAAAGCCATCTATGAAAAACCTACAGCGAATATCATTCTCAATGGGGAAAAGCTGAGAGCTTTCCCCTAAGGTCAGGAACGCGGTAGGGATGTCCACTCTCACCACTGCTATTCAAAATAGTATTAGAAGTCCTAGCCACAGCAATCAGACAACAAAAAGGAATTAAAGGCATTCAAATAGGCAAAGAAGTAAAACTCTCACTCTTTGCAGATGATATGATACTGTATGTGGAAAACCCAAAAGACTCCACCCTAACACTGCTAGAACACATACAGGAATTCAGCAAAGTGGCAGGATATAAAATCAATGCACAGAAATCAGTGGCATTCCTATACACCAACAACAAGACAGAAGAGAGAGAAATCAAGGAGTCGATCCCATTTACAATTGCACCCAAAACCATAAGATACCTAGGAATAAATCTAACCAAAGAGGCAAAGGATCTCTACTCAGAAAACTATAAAATACTCATGAAAGAAATTGAAGAAGACACAAAGAAATGGAAAAACGTTCCATGCTCATGGATTGGAAGAACAAATATTGTGAAGATGTCAATGCTACCTAGAGCAATCTACACATTCAATGCAATCCCCATTAAAACACCATCCACTTTTTTCAAAGAAATGGAACAAATAATCCTAAAATTTGTATGGAACCAGAAGAGACCCCGAATAACCAGAGGAATGTTGAAAAAGAAAAGCAAAGCTGGCTGCATCACAATTCCAGACTTGCAGCTCTATTACAAAGCTGTCATCATCAAGACAGTGTGGTATTGGCACAAAAACGGACACATAGATCAATGGAACAGAATAGAGAATCCAGAAATGGACCCTCAACTCTATGGCCAACTCATCTTTGACAAAGCAGGAAAGAATGTCCAATGGAAAAAAGACAGTCTCTTCAACAAAGGGTGTTTGGAAAATTGGACAGCCACATGCAGAAGAATGAAACTGGACCATTTTCTCACACCACACACAAAAATAGACTCAAAATAGATGAAAGGACTAAATGTGAGATAGGAGTCCATCAAAATCCTAAAGGAGATCACAGGCAGCAACCTCTTTGACCTCAGCTGCAGCAACTTCTTCCTAGACACATCACCATAGGCAAGGGAAGCAAGGGCAAAAATGAACTACTGGGACTTCTTCAAGATAAAAAGCTTTTGCACACCAAAAGAAACAGTCAACAAAACCAAAAGACAACCGACAGAATGGGAGAAGATATTTGCAAATGACATATCAGATAAAGGGCTAATATCCAAAATCTATAAAGAACTTCTTAAACTCAACACCCAAAGAACAAATGATCCAATCAAGAAATGGGCAGAAGACATGAACAGACATTTTTCCAAAGAAGACATCCAAATGCCCAACAGACACATGAAAAAGTGCTCAACATTGCTCAGCATCAGGGAAATCCAAAGCAAAACCTCCATGAGATATCACCTCACACCAGTCAGAATGGCTAAAATTAACAAGTCAGGAAACGACAGATGCTGTCGGGGATGCGGAGAAAGGGGAACCCTCCTACACTGTTGGTGGGAATGCAAGCTGGTGCAGCCACTCTGGAAAACAGTATGGAGGTTCTTCAAAAAGTTGAAAATAGAGCTACCCTATGATCCAGTAATTGCACTCCCGGGTATTTACCCCAAAGATACAAATGTAGGGACCCGAAGGGGTACGTGCACCCCAATGTTTATAGCAGCAATGTCCACAATAGCCAAATTGTGGAAAGAGCCAAGATGTCCATCAACAGATGAATGGATAAAGAAGAGGTGGTATATATATATACAATGGAATATTATGCAGCCATCAAAGGGAATGAGATCTTGCCATTTGCAATGACGTGGATAGAACTGGAGGGTGTTATGTTGAAAGAAATAAGTCAATCAGAGAAACACATGTATCATATGACCTCACTGATATGAGGAATTCGTAATCTCAGGAAACAAAACTGAAGGTTGCTGGAGTGGTGGGGGTTGGGAGGGATGGGGTGGCTGGGGGATAGACATTGGGGAGGGTATGTGCTATGGTGAGTGCTGTGAATTGTGCAAGACTGTTGAATCACAGACCTGTACCTCTGAAACAAATAATAAAATATATGTGAAAAAAAAAGAAGAAGAAGATAGCAGGAGGGGAAGAATGAAGGGGGGGAATCGGAGGGGGAGACGAACCATGAGAGACGATGGACTCTGAAAAACAAACTGAGGTTTCTAGAGGGGAGGGTGGTGGGGGGATGGGTTATCCTGGTGATGGGTATTGGGGAGGGCACGTTCTGCGTGGAGCACTGGGTGTTATGCACAAACAATGAATCATGGAACACTACATCAAAAACTAATGGTGTAATGTATGGTGATTAACATAACAATAATAAAATAAATAAAAATAATTAAAAAGAAAAATAAATAAATAAATGCCAGGCATAAAAGAAATAAAAATAAAAATGATCAAAAGAGACAAAGAAGGTTATTATATAATGATAAAGGGCTCAATCCAAATGGGTGAGGGGGTCAGAAGAAATAACAATTGTAAATATTTATGCACCCAACGTTGGAGCACCTAAATACATAAAGCAAACACTAACAAAACTAAAGGGAGAAATAAGCAGCAATACGATATTGATTGGGGACTTCAATAACCCACTCTCAAAAATGGACAGATCAGACAGAATTGGTAAGGAAACAGCATGTTTGAACAACACTACAGACCAAACGGACCTAACACAGATACATAGAGCATTCCATCCAACAGCAGCAGAACACACGTTCTTCTCAAGGGCCCATGGAACATTTTCTAGGGTAGATCATATGTTAGGCCACAAAACAAATCTTAGCAAACTCAAGAAGTTGAAATCATACCAAAAGAAATAGTCACATGGCCAACAGGTCCATGAAAAGGTGCTCAACATCACTCATCATCAGAGAAATGCACATCAAAACCATGATGCAATGTCACCTCACACCTGTTGAGAGGCTAGTGTCAGAAAGACAAGAGATAACAAGTGTTGGTGAGCAAGTGGAGAAAAGGGACCATTTATGCACCTTTGGGAGGGAAGGCAAACTGGTGCAGCCGCTGTGGAAGACAGTAGGGAGACTCCTCCAAAGTTAAAAATAGAACTGCCACGGGGTGCCTGGGTGACTCCGTTGGTTAAGCATCTGACTTTTGGTTTGGGTTCAGGTCATGATCTCAGGGTGGTGAGACTGAGCCCCCACACTGGGCTCTGTGCTCAGCAGGGATCCTACTTGGGATTCTCTCTCCCTCTGCCCCTCCCCTGCTCACATTCTCTCTCTC
Source organism: Callorhinus ursinus (assembly GCF_003265705.2). Lineage (NCBI taxonomy): Eukaryota > Metazoa > Chordata > Mammalia > Carnivora > Otariidae > Callorhinus > Callorhinus ursinus. The sequence continues at coordinate 9,273 of NW_027398150.1, forward strand.
TCTCAATTAAATAAATAAAATCTTTTTTGTTTAAAGATATTATTTATTCTTTGACAGAGAGAGACACAGTGAGAGAGGGAACACAAGCAAGGGGAGTGGGAGGGAGAGAACAGGCTTCCCGCGGAGCAGGGAGCCCGATGAGGGGCTCGATCCCAGGACCCTGGGACCATGACATGAGCCGAAGGCAGACGCTTAATGACTGAGCCACCCAGGCGCCCCTAAATAAATAAAATCTTTTAAAAAATAGAACTACCCTATGATCCAACAATCCTACTTCTGGAGGCATAGAAAGAGATAGATGGTAGAGACAGGGCAGAAAACTAGATCAGTATCTTGAAGAGATACCTGCACTCCCACGTTCACTGCAGATTACTTACAGTAGCCGAGACATAGAAACAACCTAAGTGTCCATCAACAGATGACTAGATAAACAAAGCGTGAGATATATATTTCTCGGCCATAAAAAAGAAAGAAACCCTGCCATTGCAGCAACATGGTTAAAACCTGAGGCCATCAATGCTACGTGAGACAGTCAGAGAGAGACAGGTGAATACAGTACGATCTCGCTTACATGTGGAATCTAAGAAAACCTGAATCCATAGCAACAGAGAACAGGTAAGTGGTTAACCAGAGGCAAGACATGCAGCACTGGGGAAATGGGTGAGGGGGTCAGATGTACAAACTTCCAGATGGAAGATAAATAAGCTCTGGGAATGAGACACGGCATGGTGACACTCGTTGACGTACCGTGTATACAACCATCAGATCATTACCTTGTACACCGTACACTTGTATGATGTTTGTGTCAATTTATGCCAACAAAACTAGGGAGAACGAGGGGGAAAAAGAAAAAACAACATCAGTGGTGGGACGTAGGTGGTGGGCATACACACGCTCACCGTACAAGTCTGGCAACTTTGCGGCACAGTGGAAAACTTTCGTGATAAAATGTTACTTGTAATGGTGCCGCGTAGGCAGCTCTACCAAACAGCCCAAGCAGGGAACGAAGCCTCTGGAATAAGAGCGGGCAGCCATTCAAAAGAACGAGGAAGGTCCACAGGCGTCAGTGTGCAAAGGTGTCCAAGACACTGTGCGTGAAGATGCAGATGCGGTACATAAAATACAAGCCAGTTTTCAAACCAAACAAGCCCACCCTGAAGCCGTCAATGCAGCCTGGAGGTTTCAGATCCAGCTCTGCCACATGCTGAACCCGCCGTGGCTACTAGGAAAGGAAGCCTCAGGCGGCGTCCCTGGGAATGGGTCAGGGCAACGGAGCACCTGCCTCGGGGCTGCTGGCCCGGCGGCTGGCCCCTGTCAGTGGTCAGTGGAGGCTGCATGGCTCTCAAAGGT
>NW_027398150.1:10722-13343 GCF_003265705.2 Callorhinus ursinus
GGTCCACACACTGACCTCTGGAGCAGGTGACTCTGGGGTGTGGGGCTCCTATTTTGAGCGGGCGTGTACCTAGTGGCCCCCTGCAATTCCCACCAAGTTCACCTGCACACCAAGCCGCCCATGCCTCCCCACCACCCCGAGAGCACCTCATTCTGGAAAAGAGCGACACCTACTGACAGGTGCCCCCCTCCCGGCACCGCGGGTGGGCTTCCTGGTTTCCCCTGGGCCAGTGCCCCTCTTCAGCATAGCTGCCCAGACCTTACTTACTTTTTGATGGCAAACACGGTCAGCCCGATGGTGGTGTTTTGGAACTGCGCGTCCAGAATGGTAGAGTCAAAGACTCCGTCCCAGATGATGGGAGCAAACCAGGGGGTCATGACCAGTACGTCGGCCCTCCTGGGGAAAACGAGGCACACTGTGTTAGAGCAGGGCATGGACACGTGGGCCACGGAAGGGAAGCATTTGTCCAAAGGCTCACAGTCTGGGAGCAGCAGAGCGAGAAGCAGACAGGATTCCAGACTCGCCATCCAGTGCTCTTTGCTCCATCAGCTCAGCACCTGAGCCCTGACATTCCCATTCCCTCGCTGCCCTCACTTGGAGTGTCTGCTGTGCACCAGCCGGGTGCTGGGTCCCACGCACACTCCTTCTAGGAGGCCACCAGCCCTGTTTCCCAGGAGGAGCTCTAGCTCAGGGATGCAAGAACTAAGCCCCTTTCCCAGCAAACAGGATATTTTACATTTGGGAGGATATTTTAAATCTGGGGGGACTAAGTGTTTCAAATCCAGTGTGTTTCCCACTGACAGCACTTCTTACTCCAGAGTGGTCACGTGTCAAGTGCTCGTGGCCTCCCGTGGCTGGTGGCTCTAGAACTTCAAGGAGATGCGGGTACTGGTTTCAGAAACGACAGCGTGCATTTCCAGCTCTCCTGGCAGGGAGGTGCCATGGCCTGGGCTGGATCCCGACCTGTCCCTCCCCAGCTGCGGGGCCTCAGGCAAGTACGTCCACTTCTCTGAGCTCAGTTTTCCTTCTTGTACAACGAGGGCTAATCAGAGAGGCCTCTGGGTGACACTGCTGTCTGAGGCCAGATGGGCTGCCCCTGGGTCTTGGGCAGACCAAGCCGGAGGCGGGGGCGCTGGCTCCGGAGGCCTGACTGTGGGGAGCGGCTCGGAACCGCAGTTCCTGGGACATCAGCAGCCGCGGAAAGACCTCGGGGCCAAGCCAGCCCAGACTGCTGTCCTCCGTTCCCATGAAGAAATGAGAGGCTTCCGTGCCTTCGGTGGACATCTCTGGGCCCCAGGACCAAGAGTGAGAGGCGCCCTCCGTGGTGCCAGACCCATTAAAAATGAGCCTGGTCACGGCAAGATGGTGAAAGAAGGAAGAGAAAAGGCACAGAAAGGTTACAGCCCTGGACGGGAGCGAGAGAAAGCCTAGGCCTCGGGGACAGGGAGCCGCCACGGGCCGCGGCAGGGCCTTGCGCACTCACGTGGGCTTGAGGACCTGGGCCTTGGCGTAAACCATCCTGCGGAGGAGATGTGTGTCAGGGAGAAGTGACTGGAGGCTTCTCAGAGCCCCTTAGTCTGTGCCCAGAGCTGCAAGGTGCGGTCCTCCCAACCGGCTGACGACTGTGCCGGGAGCCCGCACTGAGCCGCAGGGCGCCCGCCTGCCCTCCTCCTGCCCACCTCCCTCCCTCCCTCCCCCCTCCCTTCCTGCCTGCCTGCCTCCTTTGTCCCCCACACCCTCCCTAGCCACATCGTCCAGTTTTCCACTGAGCTGAGGGTTGAGGAGGCGGGACTGAGTCCACCACAGGTCCCACACCTGAGCTGGGGCAGCCACAAAGCCTGGGGTCAAGTGGAAAACGCCTGTGACTCCCACCATCAAACATCTCCCCCTGTTCTTCTGTGACCCTCATTACCCTCCTCTCCCTGGACCCCTTGTTCTTCCCTCCCTGTGAACCAGCCTTGGGAGGGGCAGAGGGTTGCAGAAGGGGAGAGGAGAGGCACAAGTTCACTTGCTTGGAAAGAGGCACAGAAACAGCCCAAAGAGGTGTCCCCCATACCTGGGTACCTCAGGTACTCTGCAGGTGTCCAGGTGGCAGTTGCTACCACTGAGGGAGGGAAACAAAGTGCTCAGAGCCCGGGGCTGGGTCCTGGGAGAAACACTGCCCTGCCAGACAGGCAGGGCTCCTCCAGGGCCACCCACGCACAGCCCCTGCGGAGGAAAGCTCCTCGTGTGATTCAAAGCTTGGGCCGTGTGGCCAGGTGAGTAGAGCAGGGGTCCGACAAAGGACAGAGAAACCTGGACACACTGGCCGTGTCTGGGAACTTGGGGCACAGCTCCACCTAAGGGGCATTTCACACCGGCGGGTGACAGCATCCTGGGGAGAGCCCCTCTCTGCAGGGAGGAGGCGCGGAGACCAGAGGGCAGGAGCCAGGGCCACCCAGGTGGGCCCTGGAACCCCAAGGGAGCTCTGGCAACATCCCAGCCCCCTGCCCGGGCCCTCCCATCCGGGGGAGCCCAGGTCCGCGCCCCTTACCTGAACTGCTTTGTCTCAAGCATCTGCTGTGGGACCACGCAGCGGTCATCCTGGCTGCGGAGAGGAAGGGTTCCATCTGAGTCACTTC
>NW_027398151.1:0-13339 GCF_003265705.2 Callorhinus ursinus
CGGGTGGGCGAGTTCGTCCTGCCTCTGGACCACCCGCTAGTATGGACTTTCCACGCAGCATAAAGTAGATTGTTTCCATGTTGGTAAGTGGATCTCTTTCTGTGAATCATCTTTGTGTAGATGAGAAAAAGCCATTGTCTGTTTGGGACGCCTCAGACTTCATTCTAAGGGAGTTTCAGGTTTCCATCCCTGATAATCCTGCCGTCCGTCTTCCGTACATAGGTTAACTACATGTGCAAGTTACCTGGCATTACACAGGTTATTACCATGGTCACAGTTGGGGAATAGAAGGTGCCCATCAGCCTACTGCAGAAACAAACAGCAAACAGTGGTAGCAAGTGATGAGGATTATACTCAAGTTTGTATTTCATTAACCATTGCTACAGTTTTTTAAATACAAAAGTTAGTTAAATACAGAACTTCAATATAATGGGAAAGATCAGTAGTCAGAGGAGCGGGTGTCTGTGGCTTTGCAGAGACGGCTGCAACCGCTCATTCTCCTTAGAAACATAAAGAAGCAGGTAGAACTATCACCATGAGTTTTCAACAACCACAACAAAATCATGAGAAAATAAAACAAAATATGGCTCACTGAACAGAATTGGTTGCTAGAAATGATCCCTAAAAATGTCCAGATTTGAGAATTATTAGAAAAAGACTATGAAAATTCTTAAATGTGCTGAAAGAACTCAAAACACACACGTGGAACTAAAGGAAATCAGGTAATGTGTGTGCACACTGAGAATATCCGTAAGAATCATCCAAAGGAGTAAAGTCTCAGACTGAAGTGTAGTTGGGAAATTCATCAGCAGAGGTCAGTGCAGAAGGAGCTGTGTGAAGGCCCAGAGGTAGGGCTGCGGCGCCATGCAATGGGAGGGGTGGAAGAGAAGCATGGAGAGCAGTGAACGGAGCCCACGGGACCCCTGGGGCCCCACTCTAAGTGGGTCCCACGTGTGCATTATGATGGGCGTCTCCGAAAAGAGAAAGGGGCATGAGAATGTTTGGAAAAGTGCTGAAAATTTACCACGTTTGGTGTAATAAGTTCTAAATCTACAAATTCAAGAGGCTCAGTGCCTTCCTTGTAGAATCAGTTCAGAGACCCACTCCAGAGAAGGTGTTGAGAGGCAGAATCTTGCCATAACGAGAAGCAACGTGTAATGCACAAGACCTCTTCAGTACGGTCAACAGCCAGTTTCTCCCAAAAAAGGGGGGATGCCTGGGTGTCTGAGTTGGTTAAGTGTCCAACAGGTGATTTTGGCTCAGGTCATGATACTAATGGTCTTGGGATCGAGCCCCAGGTCAGGCTCCCAGCTCAGTGGGGAGTCCATTTGAGATTCTCTCCCTCTGCCACTGTCCCCACTTGTGGGGGTTCACTTGCTCTCAAATCTTAAAAAAAAAAAAAAGCTGTAAGTCTATGGAATGACATACTTTGAGGAAAGAAAAAAAAGTTTTCAACGAAGAATTCTATATACAGAAAAATTGACTCTCAAAAAATGTGGGAGACGGGGCGCCTGGGTGGCTCAGTCAGCGAAGCGTCTGCCTTCGGCTCAGGTCGGGATCCCAGGGTGCTCAGCGGGAGTCTGCTTCTCCCTCTCCCTCTGCCTGCCGCCTCCCCCTGCTTGTGAGCTCTCTGTCAAATTAAAAAAAAAAAAAAAGTGGGCGGGTTTAAGATCTTCCCAGATAAAAGCTGAGGGGCTCATTGCCAGTCAGCCTGGTGTGCGTGGCATGGTCTCGGGAACCCTTCAGATGGAAATGAAGACGCTAGGTAGTACCTGACGCCGCAAGGAGACAGGAAGCTCTCTGTTAAAGACACCTGTGGGAAGTGGAAAAACCAGTGTTGTGTTTTTGTTTGCAACTCCAATTTTTATCCTATGGGACTATAAAGATATGAATAAAAAATAATTAGAAATTTATGTGTTGGTGGGCGCCTGGGTGGCTCAGTTGGTTAGGCGACTGCCTTCGGCTCAGGTCATGATCCTGGAGTCCTGGGATCGAGCCCCTCATCGGGCTCCCTGCTCGGCGGGGAGTCTGCTTCTCCCTCTGACCCTCCCCCCATCTCATGTACTCTCTCTCTCTCATTCTCGCTCTCTCAAATAAATAAAGAAAAAAGAAATTTACGTGTGGGGGCCCACAGTATAATTTGTGATGACGATGATGTAAAGGGGTAGCTTGGAGCTGTTGAAGTGATTGTTTACGTGTGTTAGTGTGTGAAGTTGGTGTCCATTTGAAGTACACTGTTAGGAACTGAGGACGTTAAATTTCACCTCCACGCCACAGTGACAATATCTAAAAGATCCATGCAAAGGGAAATGAGAAGGGACTCGAAAAGTTTCCGTAAATTTTTTTAAAGTTCATGGAGGAAATGAAGGACAAAGAAGGCATAACACAGAAAACAAGAGCGAGGTGATAGAAGTCTCAGTGGTAACTGCCTTAAATGAAAATGGGGGAAACTCCAAAATCAGAGATTGGTAGAATGGGTTAAAATAAAATCCCACTCTGCTGCCCAGGAGAGGCTCAATGTGGTTCCAAAGATGCAAGCAGATCAGAGGTACAAGGGTGGTGAAAGATGCTCCGTGTCCGTCGCGACCCGAGAGCCGCGGTGGCCCTGCTTCTACCACAGAATAGACTGCAGTCCAGAAGCTGCGGACAAGAGGTACGGACACGTGCCGCTCAGTTTCTGTTTGAACAAATAAGATTTTTCATGGGGGTAAAAAGATGAAAAGATGGATGAAGTGTGTGCCCCCGACCGCAGAGTCCCACAGCCCGTGAAGCAAAGGGACAGCTGAAGAAGAGCCAGGCGTGCGGAGGCAGGCGCATTCTTCATTCCTCACTCTCCAGAGTGGATGGAACACCTCGCGGAAGATCAGTAAGGAAGTCGAGGACGCAAACAGCACCATAGACTCGCTCAACCCAACAGACGTGGACACGGCCTGAACAACAGTAGGATGTGCTCTCCTCAAGTGCACACGGAACGTTCTCCAGGACACACCAGATGGTAGGACACCAAACAAGTATTCATGTATTTTTAAAAATTAGAAAAATAATGTCTTTGAGCCACAGTGGAATGAAGCCAGAAATCAGAGGGCAAATAACAGAGAAAACAGGCAAATTCATAAAATATGTGGAAGTTAACACACTCAATGGGTCAGAGAAGAAAGAAGGGAAATTTTTAAAATTCTGAGATCTATGAAAGTGAAAGCACAAGTACAGAATTTATGGGATGCAGAAAAGGCTGTGTTCAAATATAAATTTATAACTTTAAATGCCTACATTTAAGAGAAAGAAGAAACTGGGTTCCCGACTGGCTCAGTCAATGGAACATGTGACCCCTGATTTCAGGGTTGTGAGTTCAAGCCCCACATTGGGCATAGAGTTTACTTAATAATAAAGGAAGAAAGATCTCAGATTAATACCAAACTGTGCACCTTGAGGAACTAGGAAAAGAAGAGCAAACAACCCAGAGCTTGCAGAACAAAGGAAATAATAGAGCAGAATGGAGGTAAGGTGGAGGAAAACAACAGACGGTCCGCAAAACTAGAAGCTGGTGTTTTTTTGTTTTTTTTAAGATTTTATTTATTTGACAGAGAGACACAGTGAGAGCAGGAACACAAGCAGGGGGAGTGGGAGAGGGAGAAGCAGGCTCCCCGCAGAGCAGGGAGCCCGATGTGGGGCTTGATCCCAGGACCCCGGGATCATGACCTGAGCCCAAGGCAGACGCCCAACGGCTGAGCCGCCCAGGCGCCCCTGAAAGTTGGTTCTTTGAAAATATCAACAAAATTGATAAATCTTTAAAGTGACAACAAAAGGCAGGAAGGCAAATAACTAAAATCAGAAATGTAAGCAGGGGCATTACATAGTAGCCTTATAGAAGTGAAAAGGATTAGAAGAAACATAAAAAATTGTACAACAAATTTGATAATCTTTTTAAAATGGACAAATTACCAGAAATACAGGAATTACCTAAATTAGCTCAAGAGATGATATAGGAAATTTCAAAAGACTTAGAACAAACAGATTGAAACAATAGTTTAAGAAAAAAAGAAAAAAAAGCCAGGGACCATATGGCTTCACTGGTGAGTTTTACCAAACATTTTAAGAGTTGGGGCACCCAGCTGCCTCAGTCAGAGTGTGCAACTCTTGATCTCGGGATTGTGATTTTAAGCCCCACGTTGGGTGTACAGATTACTTTAAAAATATTTTTAAAAACAATTTTTTAGGGGAGCATCGGGGCTCCCTGCTCAGCGGGAAGCCTGCTTCTCCCTCTCCCACTCCCCCTGCTTGTGTTCCCTTTCTTGCTGTCTCTCTGTCAAATAAATAAATAACATCTTAAAAACAAAACACAATTTTTTAGAGAGTGAACACCAATCCTTCTCAAACTTTTCCAGAAAATGGAGAGGAGGGAACACTCTAATCCATTCTGTGAGGCCAATATTACCTTGATATCAAAACCAGATACACTTCAATAAAAAGACTACAAACCCATATTCCTTATGCATAATGATGCAAAAATCTTAGCAAGATACACATCAAATCCAACAATATATTTAAAAGATTTTACACCAGGATCAAATGGAATTTATCTCAGGATAAATGCAAGGGTGGTTCAATATAAGGGAATCAAAGGAATGAGCTGTTGATACAAACAACAACTTGCATGGACCTTAGGGACATTGTGCTGAATGAGAGAAGGCAGGCTCTTAGAGGAAAAAGGAACAATCAAGTAGTACACTACGTTAATAGAACAGTGGGAAAAATACATGATCACCGCAATTGATTTGACAAAAGCCAACACCCTTTCATGGTAGAAACACTCAGGAAACTATGAGTAGAAGGGAACTTCTTCAACATGATAAAGGACATTTATGAAGAACCCACAGCCAACATCATATTCAATAGTGAAAGACAAAGCTTTTCCTCTAAGACCAGGAATAAGACCAGGATACCCGCTTTCACTGCTGCTAGAAATAAAAGGCATTTGAATCGCAGAGAAAGAAGTAGCACTATCTCTATTCATACACGATATGACCCTGTATATAGAAAATCCCAAAGGGTTCACAAGAACCCTACTAGAGCTAATAAATTCAGGAGGGCACCTGGGTGGCTCAGTTGGTTAAGCGACTGCCTTCGGTTCAGGTCATGATCCTGGAGTCCTGGGATCGAGTCCCGCGTTGGGCTCCCTGCTCAGTGGGGAGTCTGCTTCTCCCTCGGACCCTCTTCCCTCTCGTGCTCTCTATCTCTCATTCTCTCTCTCAAATAAATAAAATCTTTAAAAAAAAATCAGGAAAGCTGCAAGGCACTAGATCAGCAATCAAAATGTTATATTCCTGGGCGCCTGGGTGGTTCAGTTGGTTAAGCGACTGCCTTCAGCTCAGGTCATGATCCTGGAGTCCTGGGATCGAGTCCTGCATCGGGCTCCCCGCTCAGCGGGGAGTCTGCTTCTCCCTCTGACCCTCTCCCCTCTCATGCTCTTTCTCACTTTCTCTCTCAAATAAATAAATAAAATATTTAAAAAAAGGAGAAAGAGAAGATGATGAAGAAACTTAAAAAAAAAAGTTATATTCCTATGCACCTGCAATGAACAGTCCGAAAAGGAAGTTCAGAAAGCACTTCCATTTAAATTACATGTGGAACTGGGGCGCCTGGCTGGTTTAGTCAGCAGGGCATGCAACTCTCGATCTTAGGGTCATGAGTTCGAGCCCCACATAGGGTGTAGACTTTACCTTAAAAAAAAAAAAAGAACATCTAACAGAATAAATAGGGATAAATTTGACGAAGGAAGTGATGTACACTGAAAACCACAAAACACTGCTAAAAGAAATTAAGACCTAAATAAGTGGAAAAATACCTTTTGTTCATGGATAGGGATGCTTAATTTTAAGATGTCAACACTAGACAAAGTGATCTACAGATTCAGTGCAATCCCTATTAAAATTCCAGCAATCTTTTTCACTGAAATGGAAAAGTCAATCCTCAAATGCATATGGAATTGCAAGGAGCCCCAAATAGCCAAAATATTCTTGAAAAGGAACAAAGTTAGAGGGCACACATCGTCCAATTTAAAAACTTACTACAAGGTGCGGTATGCAGGCCAGTGTGGTGCTGGCAGAAGGACAGACACACAGACCCATGTCCGTGAAGGGAGAGTCCAGGAATCAACACATACCTATATGGCCAATTGATTTTTTGCAAGGGCGGGAGGTTTACTCAGCGGGGAAAAGAATGTTGTCTTCAACTAATGGTGATGGGAAAACTGGATTTCGAAATGCAAAGGATAAAGTTGGACCCCTACTTCATATCACATACAAAAAATTAACTAAAAATTAATCAGTGACCCAAAGAGCTAAAAACCATAAAACTCCTAGGAACAACACAGGGGCGTCTCCAGCGCACTGGAGAGGATTCTAAGATGAGACGGCAGCAACATGAGCACCAAACAAGTTGGACTTAATCAAAAACTTCTGTGCATCAAAGGACACCGTCAACAGTGAAAAGAAAAACACCCACAGAATGGGAGGAAGTATTTGTAAACTACATATCTGATAAAGGATTTGTGTACATGTCTTTAAAAATTTCTAAAACTCAACAAAAAATGAACGCATGAGGACAAATAAAAGCACCTTTTAGGACAGCAAAGGGCACATCATGTAGTGTGTGTGACTGAGCGCACGCACCGATGCGCCCCTGACTTGGGGTGCGGCACGGCCAGAGCCTGGAGGACGGGGACCTCTGTGGGGCTCCTGCCTCCTAGCCCCAGCTTTGATGGCGACAAGGGGCAGAGCAGGTGGCAGTGAGCGACGGCGCCTGGCTCCCCAAACCTGTGGGCTTTGGAGGGGGACTCGAGACCCAGCCTTGGCCCCTAAAGTTGGCCCCCCAGGAAGTTGGGAGGGGCGTTTCTGGACCCCCAGACATACCCGCATGCTCAGGGCCACCGGCTGTGGCAGGACAGTCAGAGGGCATCAGAATGCACCTGTCTGGGCCTTCCCGGTGCTGCCCAGGCACGGAGGGGCTGCCTGGAGGGTGTGGGGGGGAGAGCACGGCAGGTCTGCAGTTGGGGTGTTAGGGTCGGGCGCCTGGGCTAAGAGGAGGGGATGCGGGCAGGACCAGCCTGAGGAGAAGCTGCCGTCCAGGGCGAAGGAGCTGCGAGTCCTTGCGTCTCGTCCTGGCCTCTACCCTGCAGGGCTGCTCTCTACTCAACACAGGACAGACAGCCCTGGGTGCAGGCCCGAGGACGCAGGAACAGCGACACGGGGACACGGGAGCCTGGGGGCACAGAGACAGGACGGGGGGACCTGACACGTGGGCACGGGGGCACGGGGATGGGGGCACGACACGGGATGGGGGCACAGACACGGGACGGGGGCACAGACATGGGATGGGGGGCACAAGGGTGGGCACAGAGGGCGAGGGGCACGGGGGCACGGGCACGGGGGCACAGACACGGGACGGGGGCACAAGGGCGGGCACAGAGGGCGAGGGGCACGGGGGAACGGGGGCCGGGGGGGTGGGGGCAGGGACTCTGGAGTGTGTGGTGTGGCACTCGGTGACCATGGGGGCCCACACCCATGCGGTGGTGTGACACAGTGGATAGCCATTGTCACCATGCTGGTTGCCACAGTGACCGTCTTGCAACAATGTGAGGTCCTCCCTGCTCAGTCCGGGCCTGTCCTGGGGCCCTGGGTTCCCAGCCTGCAGCCAAGTGCTGGACCCCAGCCCAGTCGTGTCCCAGCACCAGGCAGGCGGGGCCCGGGCGGAGCCTGGAGGTTGTGCAGGCCAGGGATGGTGTGCAGAGTGGGGCCGGCCGGCCCCCCTCCCCTGCAGCCCGGGGCAGGGGTGGTTCTGCGGCTCTGGCCCCTGACCTGGGCCCAGGCTGGCTGCTGGGGGAGAGGGGGCCCCTGCAGCGTCCGGGCACATCCTGGCCCCCCTCTGACCAAGGGACCAGTGAAGGTGTTGCAGGATTTTCTGTAGTTCTTGGTCACACCGCTGCAAAGAATGGAGGAGACCACCCAGGGTAGTGGGCCAGGAAGCAAGGTTTATCGAGTGATGGAGGACAAAGCCACCGGAGTTTTAATGGGCTTGCTGGCGGACAACCTGTCGTGCAATCAGGTTCCTGTCATCTCTCAGGTGGGGAAGGCTGGAGGGTCCTTGCAGGGTGGGTGTAAAATCCTTTTAAGGGTGGTTTCCGCTTCGGGCCGGGACCCCTCATCCTGCCAGCCTATCCTTCATCAAAGGGAGCAGCAGGGGGCAGGGGGGAGGGCGAGAGGGTCCCAGCTCCCAGCGGCTCTCAGCAGCCACATCCCTGCACTGCCCCTGCCTGCCCGGCCGCCCCCCTGCTGCAGCTGTGAGCCGCCCCCCCGCCCCCGTCACTTGGACAAGCCCTTTCTGCAGGTCTGCTCGCCTTCTGCCTGAGACCCCTCCTTCCCGCTGCTGCCCCATCTTCCCAAGGTTCCTCCTCTCCTCCTCCGGGGTCAGCCCAGGACGGCACCGTGGGGCCCGGAGGCTGGGAGGCGCCGAGAGGAGCAGCCTGGACAGCCAGCGGGGACCCTCCTGCCTCCCTGTTGCCTCTGTGTGGCTCTCCCTGCGCGGGGCGCCCGGGCCTGGGCAGTGGCCCCTGGAGGACAGGTGGCTGGGCACACGTCCTCTGTCCCAGCACCAGGTCCTCGAGCCGATTTCCGCTTCCAGCGTCCCCACGGCGACTGCCTCCGTGGCAACACAGTGGGTGGTAGGAACCTCGAGGCGGGGACGAAAGGCCCCAGGAGCCGATGGAGGCGCGGAAGTTCCCCAGCGCACAGACCGCTCGGGCTGTCACGTGAGGGCCGCCTGCCAGTCATGTGACCGTGCCCCGCGGCCGAGCAGAGATGGGCGCCCAGCTCCGGCCGGCCCTGCCCTGGGCCCTGAGCCTGCTGCTGGGGCTGGGGCTGCACAGCCTGGGGGCCAGGGGTGAGTGTGGGCCCGCGGGCGTCCCCCCACCCTGTCCGGTGTGCCCCGCGCGCTGAGCACCGCACCCCTGCAGCCCACAGGGTACCGGGGAGCGACTTTCGGGAGGGCTACTTTGAGCAGCTTCTGGACCATTTCAACTTCGAGAGGTTTGGCAACAAGACCTTCCCCCAGCGGTTCCTGGTGTCAGGTGAGGTCGCCCTGGGGGTCCCGGGGCCCTAGGGTGCTGCCCCGTGCCTCACCCACCCCTTCCTGCCTCCGCCCGACAGAGAAGTTCTGGAAGAGGGGCAGGGGGCCCATATTCTTCTACACGGGCAACGAGGGGGACGTGTGGTCCTTTGCCAACAACTCGGGGTTCATCCTGGAGCTGGCGGTACAGCAGGAGGCTCTGGTCGTCTTCGCGGAGCACGTGGGTACCGGTGGAGGCGCGGGCGGGGAGGGCGGGCGTGGGGGGGGGCGCTCAGTCCCACCGGCACCCGCCTGCAGCGCTACTACGGGAAGTCGCTCCCGTTCGGCGAGCAGTCCACACGGCGCGGGCACACGGAGCTGCTCACCGTGGAACAGGCCCTGGCCGACTTCGCGAGGCTGCTCAGCACACTGCGGCAGGACCTCGGGGCCCAGGACAGCCCCGCCATCGCCTTCGGTGGCAGGTGGGTCCTCGCCCAGCTCACTCACTTCTCCCTGAGCCGCACACACGTGCTTGGCCCCAGGGCCGGAATTTCTGTGGGACGGAAGTGGCAGGGCCTCCCGGGGGCACGGTGGGCTCTGGGGAGGGAGAGCTGAGGGGCGTCCTGGGGAGGCTGTGGCCCCAGCCCCCACCCTGTGTGCCCGCCCAGCTACGGGGGGATGCTCAGCGCCTACATGAGGATCAAGTACCCCCATCTCGTGGCCGGCGCGCTCGCGGCCAGTGCGCCCGTTGTGTCTGTGGCCGGCCTCGGCGACTCCTACCAGTTCTTCCGGGACGTCTCGGCGGTGAGTGAGGGTTCGGGGGCCCCGGGGCCGGGCCGGGCTGTGGCAGCCACAACCCTTCTCTCTCCAGGACTTCGAGGGCCAGAGTCCCAAGTGTGCCCAGGGCGTGCGGGACGCGTTCCGGCAGATCAAGGACCTGTTCTTACAGGGAGGTGAGAAAGCCCGCCCGAGAGCTGCGGACCAGCCCTCCCCTCCCTCTGGCCCCCACCCCACGCCCACCAGCAGCCTCCAGAGACCCAACGGTGGGTACCGTCTCTCCCACCTCCTCCTGGCAGCCCATGACACAGTCAGCCGGGAGTTCGGCACCTGCCAGCGCCTGTCCAGTTGGGAGGACCTGACCCAGCTCTTTGGGTTCGCCCGCAATGCCTTCACCGTGCTGGCCATGATGGACTACCCATACCCCACCGACTTCATCGGGCACCTTCCTGCCAACCCAGTCAAGGCAACACAGCTGCTCCCGGCATAAGGAGACACTGCCTGGGGTCTGGGGAGGGCAGCATCCGTGGACAGAGAAGGGCCCAGCTGCCGTGGGCTGGCCAGTGCTGGTCAGCCCAAGAGACTCGCAGCCACTCTGGGGCCCGGGACCAGGGAAGGGTGGGCTGCGAGGGGGCTGCAGGCCAAGTGGGGGTCTTTGGTTGGCATCCCTAGGTTGGCTGTGACCGGCTGCTGAGCGAGAGCCAGAGGATCAAGGGGCTGGGATCACTGGCTGGTGCGTCTGCCCCTCAGCCCAGCACCAAGTGTGAGGGTAGACATGGCTTGGGGGTGCGGGCCACGTGCAGGCAAGGAGCACTGATGTCCCCGGACAGTCCCTGGCCCGGCCTGAGGGCTCTGCTCCACAGGTTCTCTGAAAGGTCCAGGCGGGGCGGGCAGCACGCCCCGCCACGACCTGCCCTGCTGGGAGGAGGGCATGGTGGGGGGGGGGGGTCAGGAGCCGCCGGCACAGACCCCAGGAGCGCCCGGGCCCCTGTCCGCCAGGCCTGGTGTACAACTCCTCGGGCACAGCGCCCTGCTTCGACATCTACCTGCAGTACCAGGCTTGCGCAGACCCCACGGGCTGTGGCTCCGGCCCCAATGCCAGGGCCTGGGACTACCAGGTAGGGGGTGCTGGCCGCCCAGGACTGCCCGGGACGGAGGTGCCGGATGCGCCCCACTCCGCCCGCCTGACCCTGGTGTGGGGCATCCCACAGGCCTGCACCGAGATCAACCTGACGTTTTCCAGCAACAACGTGACAGACCTTTTTCCTGAGCTGTCCTTCACCGAGGCCCTCCGCCGGCAGTACTGCCTGGACACGTGGGGCGTGTGGCCCCGGAGGGACTGGCTGCACACCAGCTTCGGCGGGGACGGTGTGGCTCTCGGGATGGCAGCCCCCTTCCCTGTGCCCCACGCGGACTCGGCTCCCCTGATCTGGGCCACGGCTCAGATCCGGGCAGCTGGGCCCAGTCTCCACTTCCACGTCTGTCCCTTTCAGACCTGAAAGCTGCCAGCAACATCCTCTTCTCCAACGGTGACCTGGACCCCTGGGCAGGGGGCGGGGTGAGGCCCGGCCTGGGAGCTGCTGCGGGTGCTCTTGGCTGCTCTTGGCTCTTGGCGGGGGGCCCGAGCAGGACCCTCCCTCTCGGTCAGCCACCCTCCACACCTGGCTTCTGTGTGGCCTTCATTTTCTAACTGCATCTCCTCCTCCCTTTGAGGGTTCTTCCCCTTGGACTTCCTCTGGGGGGAGCGGGCAGAGGGAGGGGGAGAATCTCGGGCAGAATCCCTGCTGAGCACCGGGCCTGCCACGGGGCGCAATCCCACGACCCCACAGGACCTGAGCTGACATCCAGAGTTGGACGCTTAACGGACCGAGCCCCCAGATGTCCCCTCCCCGACTTCTTAGTGTGAACTGACGTCAGGCACCCAAATGAGGCCGCTCATTCCTGCCTCAGCGGCACCCCGAGCTGGACACGCAGCCCCGCTGCAGGCTGCACGGGTGGGCAGGGGTGGGGCGGCCGTGGCTCAGAGCACACCGGGCGGCTGTGGGATGTCCTCGACAGATCCGGAGGAACCTGAGCACGTCGGTCCTCGCCATCACCATCCGGGGGGGAGCCCATCACCTAGACCTCAGGTACGGTCCTGCCGGGAGGGGTGCTGCGTGTGGCCCAGGCCAGTGGCTGGACGTGGGCCGGGGTGGGGCAAAGCTCGGTCTGCTGCCCAGCTGAGGCCCCCACGCCTTCCCCTTAGAGCGTCTCACCCAGAAGACCCTGCGTCTGTCCGGGAGGCTCGCACGTTCGAGGCCAGGCTCATCCGTGAGTGGGTGGAAGCAGCCAGACGCGAACAGTGGATGCAGATGGCCCGGCGTGGGGGACGCGGGGGCTGAGGAGCGCTCCCCAGCCCAGGACCAGAGAGGCCAGCATCTCAGAGGGCTCTGGAGGCGAGCGGCCGTGGCCGACGGAGGGTCTGAAGCAGTGTCCAGCCACGTGTGGTGCGAACTAAGGGAGCAGACGTGGTGAACACACTGCACAGCCGCCCAAACCAGCCTTGCACTGAATAAACCCGAGCCCTCAGTTTCTGTGTGGTCTCAGGGCATGGGGTGGGGGTACCCTGTGGCCAGCCCAAGTGTCCTCCAGGCAGCCTCACTGAGAGATGCGGTGCTCCACCTGCTACCCCAGCCGGGCCTCTGGGGGCTGGACCCTGGGCATGGAGGGGACCTGGGCCCACAGCTCCACCCCCAGGGTAGGCACCTGCCCTGTGCCGCCCATGGGCAGGGAGGAGCTGCGGGCAGCAATGTGGGGGGACGGAGCCCACTTGGAAGAAAGGCCCTGCACCCCGTTCCAGGCGTGGTAGTGGGTCAAGGGTGGAAGGCAGCCCCAGGGGCGGCCACTGGACACCTGAGGTGCTGGAACACGAGGGAACACGGCCAGAACCCAGGTCCTGCCGGGCACGGGGAGCCCGGACCTCCGCAGAGTCAGCGTCCACCAGCGGGACAGGCCCTGCGGCTCTGGGAAAGAGGATCTTCTAGAAATGACAAGGGAACTGGGCTGCTCAGGAGTGTCAGAGGGAGGACCTGCACCCGTCCTGGGGGCCACCTGGTCCTAGGGAGCAGGCTCCCCCCCAGACGCCAAGGTTCGTCTCTGGAAAAGTGCCCCAAATCAGGGCTCAGGGAGGGAAGCGGCAGGCTCCTGGGGGAGAGACAGGCACACCTCCACCTGTGGACACGGAGCCCAGGACACAAGCCCCGCAGGACGGACGGGCAGGGTGTTCTCTCCTGCAGGAGCAGGGACTCCATGTCCACCCGCACGGGCCCGGGTCCCCAGGCTGCCTGTCACGGCGGAGACCTGACTTCCAAGCAGAGAGCACGAGCTGTGGCTACCACAGCGGCTGGGACTCCAACCAGGGCTGAGGAAACACGGGGTCTCACACGTGACAACGTCAGCGCAAATCTACTTTATGGTCCAT
>NW_027398152.1:0-13317 GCF_003265705.2 Callorhinus ursinus
GAGTGAGAGTTTGACTTCCTCTTTGCCGATTTGGATGCCTTTGATTTCTTTTTGTTGTGTGATTGCTGTGGCTCGGACTTCTAATACTATGTTGAATAGCAGTGGTGATAGTGGACATCCCTGCTGCATTCCTGACCTTAGGGGAAAAGCTCTCAGCTTTTCCCCATTGAGAATGATATTGGCTGTAGGTTTTTCATAGATGGCTTTTATGATATTGAGGTATGTACCCTCTATGCCTATACTCTGAAGAGTTTTGATCAAGAAAGGATGCTGTACTTTATCAAATGCTTTTTCTGCATCAGTTGAGAGGATCATATGATTCTTGTTCTTTCTTTTGTTAATGTATTGTATCATGTTGATTGATTTGTGGATGTTGAACCAACCTTGCAGCCCAGGGATAAATCCCACTTGGTCATGGTGAATAATCCTTTTAATGTACTGTTGGATCCTATTCCCAGTATTTTGGTGAGAATTTTTGCATCCATGTTCATCAAGTATATTGGTCTGTAATTCTCCTTTTCAATGGGGTCTTTGTCTGGTGTGGGGATCAAAGTAATGGTGGCCTCATAAAATGAGTTTGGAAGTTTTTCTTCCATTTCTATTTTTTGGAACAGTTTCAGGAGAATAGGTATTAATTCTTCTTTAAATGTCTGATAGAATTCCCCTGGAAGCCATCTGGCCCTGGGCTTTTGTTTGTTGGGAGATTTTTGATAACTGCTTCAATTTCCTTACTGGTTATACGTCTGTTCAGGTTTCTATTTCTTTCTGGTTCAATTTTGGTAGTTGATACATCTCTAGGAATGCATCCATTTCTTCCAGGTTATCTAATTTGCTGGCATAGAGTTGCTCATAATATGTTCTTATAATTGTTTGTATGTCTTTGGTGTTGGTTGTGATCTCTCCTCTTTCATTCATGATTTTGTTGATTTGGGTCTTTTCTCTTTTCTTTTTTATAAGTCAGGCCAGGCGTTTATCAATCCTGTTAATTCTTTCAACGAACCAGCTCCTAGTTTCGTTGATCTGTTCTACTGTTCTTTTGGTTTCTATTTCATTGATTTCTGCTCTGATCTTTATTATTTCTCTTCTCCTGCTGGGTTTAGGCTTTATTTGCTGTTCTTTCTCCAGCTCCTTTAGGTGTTGGGTTAGGTTGTATATTTGAGACCTTTCTTGTTTCTTGAGAAAGGCTTGTATTGCTATATACTTTCCTCTCAGGACTGCCTTTGCTGTGTCCAAAAGATTTTGAACAGTTGTGTTTTCATTTTCATTGGTTTGCATGAATTTGTTTAATTCTTCTTTAATTTCCTTGTTGACCCATTCATTCTTTAGTAGGAAGCTCTTTAGCCTCCATGTATTTGAGTTCTTTCTGACTTTCCTCTTGTGATTGAAGTCTAGTTTCAAAGCATTGTGGTCTGAAAATATGCAGGGAATAATCCCAAACTTTTGGTACCGGTTGAGACCTGATTTCTGACCTAGGATGTGATCTGTTCTGGAGAATGTTCCATGGGCACTAGAGAAGAATGTGTATTCCGTTGCCTTGGGATGGAATGTTCTGAATATTTCTGTGAAGTCCGTTTGGTCCAGTGTGTCATTTAAAATCTTTATTTCCTTGTTGATCTTTTGTGTAGATGATCTGTCCATTTCATTCAGGGGGGTGTTAAAGACCCCACTAGTATTGTATTGTTGCCAATGTGTTTCTTTGCTTTTGTTATTAATTGCCTTATATAATTGGTTGTTCCCATGTTAGGGGCATAGATATTTACAATTGTTTGATCTTCTTGTTGGATAGACGCTTTAAGTAGGATATAGTGTCCTTCTTCATCTCTTATTACAGTCTTTGGTTTAAAATCTAATTTGTCTGATATAAGGATTGCCACCCCAGCCTTCTTTTGGTGTCCATTAGCATGATAAATAATTTCCACCTCCTCACTTTCAATCTGGGGGTGTCTTTGGGTCTCAAATGAGTCTCTTGCAGACAGCATATGGATGGGTCTTGTTTTTTAATCCAATCTGATAGCCTGTGTCTTTTGATTGGGGCATTTAACCCATTTACATTCAGGGTAACTATTGAAAGGTACGAATTTAGTGCCATTGTATTGCCTGTAAGGTGATTGTTATTGTATATTGTTTGTGTTTCTTTCTGGTCTATGCTGCTTTTAGGTTCTCTCTTTGCTTAGAGGACCCTTTTCAATATTTCTTGGAGGGCTGGTTTCGTGTTTGCCAATTCCTTTAGTTTTTGTTTGTCCTGGAAGCTTTTTAACTCTCCTTCAATTTTCAATGAGAGCCTAGCTGGATATAGTTATCTTGGCTGCATATTTTTCTGGTTTAGTGCTCTGAAGATCTCATGCCAGTCCTTTCTGGCCTGCCAGGTCTCTGTGGATAGGTCTGTTGCCAGTCTAATATTTCTACCATTGTAGATTACATATCTCTTCTCCTGAGTTGCTTTCAGGATTTTCTCTTTGTCTCTGAGACTCGTAAGTTTTACTATTAGATGGGGTGTTGACCTATTTTTATTGATTTTCAGAGGGGTTCTCTGTGCCTCCTGGATTTTGATGCCTGTTTCCTTCCCCACATTAGGGAAGTTGTCTGCTATTATTTGCTCCAATACACCTTCTGCCCCTCTCTCTCTTTCTTCTTCTTCTTCTGGGATCCCAATTATTCTAATGTTGTTTCATCTTATGGTATCGCTTATCTCTCGAATTCTGCCTTCGTGATCCTGTAGTTGTTTCTCTTTTTCTCAGCTTCTTTATTTTCCATCATTTGGTCTTCTATATCGCTGATTCTCTCTTCTGCCTCATTAATCTAGCCTTTAGTGCCCCCATTTTTTATTGTATCTCATTAATAGCCTTTTGGATTTCGACTTGGTTAGATTTTAGTTCTTTTATTTCTCCAGAAAGGGTTTCTCTAATAACTTCCATGCTTTTTCAAGCCCAGCTAGTATCTTTAAATTCATGATTCTGAACTCTAGGTCCGACATCGTACTAATGTCCGTATTGAGTAGGTCCCTGGCTGATGGTACTACCTCTCGTTCTTTTTGCTGAGGTGATTTTTTTCATCTTGTTATTTTGTCCAGAGGAGAATAGATGAATGAGAGAATAAAATGCTAACAGGTTAACAACGTCCGCAGCAAATATACTCTATGCAATTCAGAAAAGACCTGGAACCAGGGGAAAAGAAAGGGCAAGAAAGAAAAAAGAAAGAGAGAAAAAAAAAAAACAAAAAGGAAAAGATAAAAACAAAAACAGAACAATACAACAGAACCAGAATATGATCAAATATGATCAGGCTAGTGTATAGATCAGTGCTACACACTAGATTTTGGGTGTATTTTGGTCTGTTAGAAAAAAGTGCCTCCTAACATTTTAAAGGATGAAAGACTTATATGTATACAAAATAAGGGTTGATACAATGAAGGGATGGAAGATGACTGTAAAGATGAAAATTATAAAAGGTTTTATAAAAGGAATTGATAAGATAAGTAGTTGTTTGAAAAATAAAGAAGAAGATTTAAAAAAAAAGAAAAAATAGGGAGAGAATGTGATCAGGCAGAAGACTAGAACAAAGCCATACACTAGTGATTTAGGGTACATTTTGATCTGTTAGAAGAAACTGTATCTCAAAATTTTGAAGTGAGAACAACTTATATATATATGCCAAAAATAAGGGTAACTACTATGAAGGGATAAAATATGACTCTAAAAATGAAAAATAAAAAATGTTTTTTTAAAAAAAGAATTGATAAGATGTTGGTTGAAAAAGGGAAAGAGAAAAATTAAAAAATAAGTTAAAAAAATTAACTTTGAAAAACTAATGAATCATGGTAAAAAAAAAAAGCCATGAATTCTATGTGCAGTATTCCCCTAGCGCTGGAGTTCTTCCGTTCTCCTTGATCAGTAAACTTGGTCTTGGCTTGCTGGCTGTTCCTGCTGATCCTCTGGGGGAGGGGCCTGTTGCTATGGTTCCCAAATGTCTTTGCCGGAGGCGGAATTGCCCCGCCCTTGTCAGTCCGTGCTAAGCAAGCTGCTCGGGTTTGCTCTCAGGAGCTTTTGTTCCCTGCAAGCTCTGGTACAGCTTTGGAGGACCAGGGTGAAAATGGTGGCCTCCCAATCTCCCCCTGGAGGAGCTGAGAACTCGGAGCCCGCTCCTCAGTGCACCCCCAGAGAAAAGCAGTCACTCCCATCTCCCTGGTCTCTGGCCGCACTCCGTGCTCACCTGGCCTGTGACCGAGCGTTTCTATGTCTGGCACCTGATCTCGTGTGGAGTCTCCAAACCCAGCAGATCCCTGTAGTGCGCTCCTGCACCGCTCCTCCCCGGGGAGGAAGGGGAGTCTCCCCAGATCTGCCGCTTGTTGGGTCCCTGCTGGAAGAGCAGTGGCCCGACTGGGCCGCGGATCACAGTTTATGGCAACCCCGAGCTGAGAGCCTGCGCCTCGGCTCCGTCTCTGCAGCTGGCTTCCCTGCTCCAATACCTGGGAGCTCTCCTGCACTCAGGCACACCCGGTTTTTCTGTGACGCTGAGGGTTCTGAGACCATACTGTCCCGCGAGGGTTCCACCCCCCACTTAGCCACTGGAGCGACATCCCTCAGCGGAGCTGACTTCTAAAAGTTCCGATTTTGTGCTCCGCGGCTCTTTCACTTGCCAGAAGTGGCTGACGGAGGCCCCCTCCCCCGCCGTCTATCCTCCTGAATATCGCCTCGGATTCACTTCTCCGCAGGTCCTACCTTCCAGTAAATGGTCGCTTCTCTGTTCAGAGAGTTGTTGCTACTCTCTTATTCAATTCAATCTCCTGTTGAGTTCATAGGTGTTCAGAATGGTTTGATCCCTATTCAGCTGAATTCCTGAGACCAGATGAAATCCAGGTCTCCTACTCCTCCGACACCTTGCTCCAGCCCCCATTCTCTGCATTTATAGTTCTGATTTGCTTTTTGTTTGTTTATTCATTTTTTTAAAAAAATTCCATTTATGAGTGGAGTCATATGGCCTTTTCTTTCTCAGTCTGTCTTATTTCACTTAGCATAATCTCTCTAGGTCCATCCGTGGTCTCAAATGGCAGAATCTCATCTTTTTTTATGGTTGCATAATATTCTGTCTTGTATATATACCACCTTTCCCTTATCCATTTGTCTATAGATGGACACCTAATAATTTTTTATGCTAATCTTCATCACTACCTCCTAATGAAACCAACTTACAACACCAAATCAATCTAATGGCTGGACCCTTATATTATTTCTCTGGATCTTTGACCTTAGCTGGTATCATGTCTTGGCCTTTGAGCTTCTTGAAAATTTGGGAATTCATATTTCTGTGGTCAGCTCCAATGATAAAGACCTTTGTTTCTTATTTGATCACAACTACCTGGACTTGATCTTCTATATTAGTCAAAAACATATCCTCCTACCATGCTCCATCATCTTTGAAGAGTATTTCTCATCCTATTTAGCTCAGTGCCAGTCCTCCCAAAGCAGTCCTCTTCAGGCTTCAGCCTGTTTATTTACTTCTGGGATCTCCTTTTGTGATTCAGCCTGCTTCACCTATCTTCTGTTTTTGCTTTGATCTTAGAATCTGAGGCTTGGGTGTTAGTAGAGTGAAAACTAACTTCTTTTCTCTCACAGGCCATATGGATTCTGGTGTCTAAGATGAGGCTAGGGAAATGTTACCACATGGAAATAGACAAGTCTCCCTAAGAAGTTAGCCATCTGCAGGAACCTCCACAGAAATAGCGTTTACTACATGGTGATTTGCAGACTGACAGTGTTAAGGAAATAGGAAACAACCCTTTAAACTGTAATCATCACAAAACAAGCTATAATTTTGGGAACTGACACATGGAAAGGTGTTATATGCTAACAATTACAATCAGGAAACTGGTGGTCAGAATGGAATGAAAGCAAAGGAGTCCCTTGGAAGAAAGGCTCTTTAGACAGGATTTGGTCCCTGCAGAAAATTGCATGGCTGACACATCCAGCCAGGAAAAGCTCATTATCAATGTTTAACTTATTATTATGTTTAATGCCAGCATCTCTTCCCTTGTCTCCTTTGTGGTCATATCCTGAAGAGAAAGTATCCTGTTCAGAGTACCAGTCTCACCTTCCAGGGCAGATAGATATGAGATATTATGAATATATTATAACTCTATGAAGCTGAAGTTGACTTTAGAATACAAATTTTATGTGCTAAGCTAATGAGTAAATTTTCTTTCTTTGGACTTCATAAAAAAGTGTAATCTCCATGCTATATTTGCAGCACCTAGAAAGTACCTGTTGCATAGTAAGAACTTAACAATTACACTGCTATCAGAATCCCTTCCAACATATGCCTCTGTGAGAAGCTCACTTTAAACACTTTAAAAAGTTATAAATAGGTTAAAAGTAAAAGGATGGAAAAGATATACTATGTATATACTAACAGCAAAAACAAAATAGCTTGGGTGGCTATGTCAACATCAGACAACATCAACTTTAGAGTTTAGGAAATTAAGAGAAATAAAGAAATACATTACATGGTGAAAAAAGAGTCAATCCATCAAAAAGACATAATATTTCTAAATATTTATGGCCTTTATAAAGTGTTTCAAAAGACATGAAGTGAAAGTCGATAGAACTGAAAGGCAAAACGGACAGATTAGATTCACAGAGTTGAAGACTTTTATCCCATTTTCTAAATAATCAATAGAAAGAGTAGAGAGAAAATCAGTAAAGAGGTGATAAACTTAGATCTAATTGAGATTTATAAGCCACCCACCGAAAGCAGAATACACATTCTTTTCAAGTTCAAATGAGCACCTATCAAGAGTTACAATATCCTGCATCATAGAACAAATTGTAAAAATTTTCGAAGAATTAAAATCTTAAAAATTTTGTTTTCTACTTGTAATGGAACTAATCAAGAAATAGTCAACAGAAAGTTAGCTGAAAAATCTCTCAATATTTGAAAAGTAAACAGCACACAATTATTAAACCCAAGGACCAAAGAGGAAATCTCAAAGAAGATCAGAAAATATTTTGACAGAACAAAAATGAAAATACAAAATTTTCGAGATGCTGCTAAAACAGTTCTTTAGAGGGAAATCTATAGCATTAAAAGTTAATGTTTTAGTTTGCCAGGGCTACCATAACAAAGTAGTACAAACTGAGTGGCTTAAACAACATTTATTATCTCACAGTTCTGAAGGCTAGAAGTATGGAATCAAGATGTTGGCAAGGTTGGTTCTTTCTGAGGTCTATGAGGGAAGAATCTTTCCTAGGTTTCTCTTCTTGGCCTGTAGATGGTCATGTTTGTGTTCACATGGTATTCTCCCTGTATGCACGAGTGCATCCAAATTTCTCCTTCTGATAAGGGCACCATCATATTGGATTAGGGATGCAACCTACTTCAGAATGATCTCATTCTAATTTAATTACATCTGCTAAGACTTTATTTCCAAGTGAGGTCACACTCTCAGCTACTGGGGTTATAACTTCAGTACATGAAATTAGGGGGGACATAGTTCAATTCATGACAACTTATAAAAGAAGACCTTACTTTTTCTTCTTCTTCTTTTTTTTTTTAGAGAGAGAGAGAGAGAGAGAGCACACAAGCAGTCAGGAGTGGGTAGAGGAAGAGGGAGAGAGAGAATCTTAAACAGACTCCAAGCTCAGTGCAGAGACAGACCCGGGACTTGTTCTCAAAACCCTAAGATCATGACCTGAGCTGAAATCAAGAGTCTGACACTTAACCAATTGAGCCATCCAGGCACCTTGACCTTACTTCTTTTATAAGAAAGAAATCAACAACCTAATTTTTTACCTCAAGAAAGTATAAAAAGAAAAAAGGGAGAGGACAGCAACAATATAGGTAAGAGCAGAAGTCAGAATAAAAACAGAATAACAATACAGAAAATCAATGAAACCAAAATCTTATTTTGTGAAATAGCCAATGAAATTGTTATAGCTCTAGACAGACTCACAAAGGAAAAGAAAATATACAAAAAAAAAAAAAAGAATGAGAAAGGATCTCAATAGAGAACTCACAGGTATTGAAAGACTGAGAAAATATTAAAATATTAATAAGAAAGTAATAATAAGGAAATATCACAAGTGTTAGAAAATATTAGAATTCCAATCACATAAATTTGTTGATTTCAATGAAAGAAAGGAGTAATTCCTTGAAAACCACAAACTACCCAAACTCACCAAGAATAGATAACCTGAATAGAACTATTGAAGAAATCTATCGAAGAAATTGAATTCATAGTAAAAAAAAAAAAAAAAAAAATCTCCCAAAAGGAAACTCCAGGCCCAGATAGTTTCACAGGCAGAGAAGAAAAGGCAACGTCTGCAAGATTGGTAAGGAGGTAAGGAGGTCCCTAAGTTAGGAGACCTTTATTAATTGGTCTGCCCCCATGGTTTACTCCTTCAGGCTTTGCAGCACTGGAGTCACTGGAGAAGTCCTGAAGTTTTGAACCCCTGGTGGGAGAGAAGGGGGATCTGTTCATCCAGAGAACTAACTCCTGTTTCTAGACCATTGTAGATACTAAGGACCTCAGAATTCCTTTCTCAGGCATTCCTGAGCATCCTTCCAAGAGTCTACCTGGGCCTTTTTCTGAGTGTACCCCTATGCTCAAGAGTTGTTTTCAGGGGCACCTGGGTGGCTCAGTCATTTAAGCATCTGACTTTGGCTCAGGTCATAATCTCAGGGTCTGGAATTGAGCCCCGTGTGGGGCTCCATTCTCAGCAGGAAGTCTGCTTATCCCTCTCCTTCTCTCTCTGCCCCTCTTCCTGCTCATGTTCTCTGTCTCTCTATATCAAATAAATAAATAAATAAATAAATAAATAAATAAATAAAATCTTAAAAACAGTTGTTTTCAGAAAGCATAGACTGAGTTGGACAGTCTTAGAGGACTCCTAGAAAAGTCCATACAGTGTGCAGGAAGACCTTTTGCAGAACAGAGAAGAGAGGGGTGAGAGGAGGGAAGGGTGGCTTCAGGTGGGGGCCAGAGGCTGAGGGGCTGGCTCTCTTCTTTGCACTGCCATGTTCTAGTGGGAATTTGCAAGGAGTTTGAGCTTTCTAAACTTGAACCTGAATATCACAAAGTCATATTTTTTATGATGGAAAGATAAAAAGCTTGTTATTCAGGCTTTTGTTAGCTTGATGTATAACTGCTCAATACCTGGACGTGTGGTAAATGGGATCCATTTGTGCTCTTATTCTGAGCCCCTCAGTGTAAGTACTGGGTGGGGGGTGCTGTTTACTGCCGTATTCTGAGCACCTAGAACAATGTTTGGCACAGAGCACACAGTCAATAATAATTTTGAATTAATGAATGTGTAGATGAATAAATGAGTTAGTCCTCACCACATGCCTGGAAAGATCCTAGGTGAGAAGAAAGTGGTAATGGTAAATCATTGACAGAATGGTGGATAGTTAGAGCATGATTTGAGAAGAAAAATCCTTTATGAGATTAGACATAAGCAGTGTGTTATTATCTGCTTTCCTGGCCTGTGGCAGAAGTGACGTCTGAGAGCATATCTCAGATGAGCATCCTGATCCCTGATGGGCTGTCACATGCTGTGTTTCAAGAATACTAGCCTTAGCCCTTTCATTGGAACTCATTAAGTCTCCACTGTGGGTCCCAGCCATGAGATGATGCAGTGGTGACTCAGATGGTTTCTCCATCCTCCGGGACCTTACTCAGTATTTGTCATGTTTGCCAGGGAGAGGTTGATTCTCAGGAAGAACTTTGATTCAAGAATGATTTATGAACTTTTAAGAATCTCAGCTCTGAAATAACTGATGGTATTCTTAGAAGAAAATTAATTTGAGAACATAGCGTGAGAAATTATAGTGGTAGAACATGTTTGCCCCATACTGATAAAAATTCTCCATTTACTATTTGAATTTAATTGAAACAGCTTCTTAAAAAAATTTTCCAAACTTGTTATGTTCCTGTAACACAAAGTCATGGTTATTACTCAACTTCATGATGAATTATTTTCAGCCATTTTTATCAGGGAGAAAATATAACAAACAAGCAATTCAATTATTTAAAAGAACATTGGAGCAATTAAACTTTTCCTACAAATACCACATGAGTAAAGCAGAAGGACAGAAAGTAATGTATTAACTGTTTGCCATTCAAATGGCTCATTGAGTCTCCAACAATCATATGCTACAAATAGGATATTTATATCACATGCAAATTTAGTGCCTAGAAAAGCATCAATGGTAAACTTTCACATGGCTCATTGGCTTATGATCTTTAATGATTAAGCCACAAGGAATAATTACTTCAACAATACCTCATTTATCTTCTCTGTAACTTCCTCCTTAGTTCTGTTAATTCTATTATTAAATAAATGGCAATATCCACCATTTCTTTTAAAATGTAATTAACTACTAAATAGAGAACAGTAAGGTAAAATAAAATATATTTATAAATGTGTGCTTGTTTGCATGGCTTTTGAGTTGAAAATTTGTCTCTAAAATAAGACAAGCAGACACAGGATATTGAATCCTGAATAAAATAATATTTAATGTTTATTTACTATAACGTACACAGTACAGAGCTATAGAATTGTTATTATTTGATTAAGTCCTTTTGCCTTGACTAGATATGTTTATAATAGGAAATTGAAAAACCCATTTAGATTTCAAATGCATTCCTATAACCATCCTACCATCAACATGAAAATATGAAGAATACAGTTTACAAAGTGTTAAATACACTAGTACACTGGTACACAAGGATAGTTGCACTAAAGGTCCCTGGAGGAAAAAAAAATTCATATAAAATTGGCTTATAATATTAAATGGGATCAGGGGCTTAATTAATGAATTAGATAATTTTCCTAATGTAATTATTATCCAGAAATTGGTCTTTAGTTCACTATGTGCCATCTGTATGTGTGTGTGTATGTGTGCTGTTTATTGTGATGTTATTTGTTTTAAAGATTTATTTATTTATTTATTTTTTTTATTCTTTAAATTTTTTATTGTTATGTTAATCACCATACATTACATCATTAGTTTTTGATGTAGGGTTCCATGATTCATTGTTTGTGCATAACACCCAGTGCTCCACGCAGAACGTGCCCTCTTTAATACCCATCACCAGGCTAACCCATCCCCCCAGCCCCTCCCCTCTAGAACCCTCAGTTTGTTTTTCAGAGTCCATCGTCTCTCATGGTTCATCTCCCCCTCTGATTTACTACCCTTCATTCTTCCTCTCCTGCTATCTTTTTCTTTTTTTTTTCTTAACATATATTGCATTATTTGTCTCAGAGGTACAGATATGTGATTCAACAGTCTTGCACAATTCACAGCGCTCCCCATAGCACATACCCTGCGCAATGTCTATCACCCAGCCACCCCAACCCTCTCACACCCCCACCATTCCAGCAACCCTCAGTTTGTTTCCTGAGATTAAAAATTCCTCATATCAGTGAGGTCATATGATACATGTCTTTCTCTGATTGACTTATTTCACTCAATATAACACCCTCCAGTTCCATCCATGTCTTTGCAAATGGCAAGATCTAATTCCTTTTGATGGCTGCATAATATTCCATTGTGTATATATACCACTTCTTCTTTATCCATTCATCTGTCGATGGACATCTTCGCACTTTCCACAGTTTGGCTATTGTGGACATTGCTGCTGTAAACATTGGGGGGCACGTACCCCTTCGGACCACTACATTTGTATCTTTGAGGTAAATACCCAGTAGTGCAATTGCTGGATCGTATGGTAGCTCTATTTTCAACTTTTTGAGGAACCTCCATACTGTTTTCCAGAGCGGTTGCATCAGCTTGCATTCACACCAACAGTGTAGGAGGGTTCCCCTTTCTCCGCATCCCCGCCAACATCTGTCGTTTCCTGACTTGTTAATTTTAGCCATTCTGACCAGTGTGAGGTGGTATCTCATTGAGGTTTTGTTTTTTTGTTTTTTTTTTTAATTTTTTATTGTTATGTTAATCACCATATATTACATCATTAGTTTTTGGTGCAGTGTTCCATGATTCATTGTTTGTTCATAACACCCAGTGCTCCATGCAGAACGTGCCCTCCTCAATACCCATCACCAGGCTAAACCATCCCCCTCCCCCCCTCCCCTCTAGAACCCTCAGTTTGTTTTTCAGAGTCCATCGTCTCTCATGGTTGGTGTCCCCCTCTGACATACTCCCCTTTTCTTCCTCTCCTGTTATCTTCTTCTTTTTCTTTTTTCTTAAAATATGTTGCGTTATTTGTTTCAGAAGTACAGATCTGTGATTCAACAGTCTTGCACAATTCACAGCGCTCACCATAGCACATACCCTCCCCAATGTCTATCACCCAGCCACCCCATCCCTCCCACCCCCAACCACTCCAGTAACACTCAGTTTGTTTCCTGAGATTAAGAATTCCTCATA
Source organism: Callorhinus ursinus (assembly GCF_003265705.2). Classification (NCBI taxonomy): domain Eukaryota; kingdom Metazoa; phylum Chordata; class Mammalia; order Carnivora; family Otariidae; genus Callorhinus; species Callorhinus ursinus. The sequence continues at coordinate 12,388 of NW_027398152.1, forward strand.
TCAGTGAGGTCATGTGATACATGTCTTTCTCTGATTGACTTATTTCACTCAGCATAACACCCTCCAGTTCCATCCACGTCGTTGCAAATGGCAAGATCTCATTCCTTTTGATGGCTGCATAATATTCCATTGTGTATATATACCACTTCTTCTTTATCCATTCATCTGTCGATGGGCATCTTGGCTCTTTCCACAGTTTGGCTATTGTGGACATTGCTGCTATAAACATTGGGGTACACGTACCCCTTCGGGTCCCTACATTTGTATCTTTGGGGTAAATACCCAGTAGTGCGATTGCTGGATCGAACGGTAGCTCTAATTTCAACTGTTTGAGGAACCTCCATACTGTTTTCCAGAGTGGTTGCACCAGCTTGCATTCCCACCAACAGTGTAGGAGGGTTCCCCTTTCTCCACATCCCCGCCAACATCTGTTGTTCCCTGACTTGTTAATTTTAGCCATTCTGACGGGTGTGAGGTGGTATCTCATTGGGGTTTTGATTTGGATTTCCCTGATGCCGAGCGATGGTGAGCGCTTTTTCATGTGTCTGTTGGCCATTTGGATGTCTTCTTTGGAAAAATGTCTGTTCATGTTGTCTGCCCATTTCTTGATTGGATTATTTATTCTTTGGGTGTTGAGTTTGATAAGTTCTTTATAGATTTTGGATACTAGACCTTTATCTGATATGTCATTTGCAAATATCTTCTCCCATTCTGTCGGTTGTCTTTTGGTTTGGGGACTGTTTCTTTTGCTGTGCAAAAGCTTTTTATCTTGATGAAGTCCCAATAGTTCATTTTTGCCCTTGCTTCCCTTGCCTTTGGCGATGTTTCTAGGAAGAAGTTGCTGCAACTGAGGTCGAAGAGGTTGCTGCCTGTGTTCTCCTTTAGAATTTGGATGGACTCCTGTCTCACGTTTAGGTCTTTCAACCATTT
>NW_027398153.1:0-11370 GCF_003265705.2 Callorhinus ursinus
CCAGAGAGCTACTTTGTGTGCTTTCTCTCTGCCATGTGAGGCTACAACGAGAAGGCGACTATCTGTAAACGAGGAAGAAGACCTTCACCAGAACCCAACCATGCTGGCACCCTAATCTTAAGACTTCCAGCCTTCAGAACTGAGAAATAAATTGTTGTTTAAGGCACCCGGTCTATGGTACTCTGTTATAGCAGCCCAAACTAAAATAGGTCCCATTTATATAACATTTTTTTAAATGATAAAAATATAGGGCGCCTGGGTGGCTCAGATGGTTAAGCGTCTGCCTTCGGCTCAGGTCATGATCCCAGGGTTCTGGGATCGAGTCCCGCATCGGGCTCCCTGCTCCTTGGGGAGCCTGCTTCTCCCTCTGCCTCTGTCTCTCTCTCTCTCTCTATGTCTCTCATGAATAAATAAATAAAATCTTTAAAAAAATAAATGATAAAAATATGGAGGTGGAGGACAGACTAATGGTTGCTACTGGTTGGGATGGGGAGAGTGATAACTGGCCGTAGGGTGAGTAGATTTATCAATATCAATTTCCTGGTCGTGATATTGCAGTATGTTATGCAAGATGTTGCCATTAGGGGAAACTGGGTAAGGAATATATGGGATCTGTGTATTATTTCTTACAACTAAATGTGAATCTATAATTACCTCAAAAAGTTAAGAAAACAAACTACAAAAACAAAACACAAGAAATAGGTGGTAGGCGGCATTTGGCCCAAAGACCATTATAAGAACTGCAAGGAAGGAGGGTAATGTATCAAGGAGAAGAGTAGGAAATAAGATTGGGGCGGCAGCCCAGGGCCGGATCACCTAGGGCCTAGTGGACCGGGGTGAGATGTTTGAGTTGTTGTTTTTTTTTTCAATATGATAAAAGGCCACTGGAAGGGTTTTGACCAGGGGAGAAATAAGTCAGATTTATGTTTTTAAGAGGTCACTAAAACCTGTTGGTTGGACAATAAACTGTATAGAAGCAGACAGATCTGTTACTGGCCTGTTGGTAGAGATCATGTTGGCCTGAGTACAGATGGTAGTAACCGGTAGTAAAAGCAGTGAGTTCGGCAGGCAGGACTTGCTGATGAATTGGGCAGAGGGTGAGAATGTAATACAGAACTCAATCCTAGTTCCTTTGTTTTTAGCTTAAGTGATTGAGGTAGGAAAACTGGAGGAAGCACAAGTCAGTGGAGAAGTGAGCAAGAGCGTGGAGCACGCCCGGGTTTCAGATTCCCATTAGCCCTCCTTGGCGAGACATCCAATTCTGTAGCTTAGAGACCGGGTCCCAACTGGAGATTGAAATTTGATATAAGTGGTATTTAAAGCCACGGGTCTGGAGGTGACAAGCCAGGGCATGAGTGTATGTAGAAAAGGGTTTTAAGGATTGGACACTGGAGACAGTCCAGCATTTAGAAATGGTGAGAAAAGGCAGGAACTAGAAACCAGGACAGACAGATGTATCAAAAGTCAAGGGAAGAAACTTATTTGAGTGATTAGTTTTGTCAGAGGTTTTTGAGTGGTTGGGAAGGAAAGAGAGAATTGGCCATTGGATTTGATAAGATTGAGTTTGTTGATGACCTTGACAGAAGTTGTTCAGATAGAGCAGGAGGGACAAAAGCCTACTGGAGTAGGTTTAATAGAGATGACTTAAGGAATGGGAGGAATTTTACTTTAAAGGGAGCCCAGATATGGGGTGCTCATCTTGAGAGGGACTTCCTTCCTTCCTATAGAGAGAGAAGAATTCTTTCCTTTCTATAAAGGAATATATGTGTTTTAAGAATTTTTTATGGTAGGGGCGCCTGGATGGCTCAGTCGTTGAGCGTCGGCCTTCTGCTCAGGTCACGATCCCAGGGTCATGGGATCGAGCCCTGCGTCAGGCTCCCTCTCTGCAGGAAGCCTGCTTCTCCCTCTCCCACTCCCCCTGCTTGTGTTCCCTCTCTCACTTTGTCTCTCTCTGCCAAATAAATAAATGAATATCTTAAGAAAAAAAAAAAAAGAATTTTTTTATGGTTAAAAAAATATATTTAGAATTAGCCAGCTGGACTCAGTTTAGATGATCCCAGTTTCTTTGGCAACATCCAAAGCATCACAGTCAAGAGGCAGTTGAACATATACCTTCTCTCCATTAGGCCTGATCAGGTTATTGGCTTTGGCTGTGTCCGTGTCACAGAGCTTCCTCACAGCCCATTTGGTCTGCTGCTTGGTGGCTTTGACATCCACTCCACAGTGAATGCAAGAATATTGTGGTCTTCTTTCTTCATGGCTGAGTCAGTGGCTGGGGGGAGTTGATGATGGCATAGTGGTCAAGCTTGTTTCTCCTGGGGATGCTCTTCTGAGGATGTTTGGGCTGCCTTTGGAGTCGTGGTGTGTGGCACCTTTTAGCACTGCTTTTTTGGCCTTTAAAACCTTTGCTTTTGGCTTCAGCTTTGGGAGGGTCAGGGGCTTCCTTATTCACTTTCAGCAGCATCTTTGTAAAAAAGGCAAGAATTTTTTTTTTTTTTTTTAATTTGACAGAGAGAGAGAGACACAGCAGGAGAGGGAACACTAGCAGGCGGAATAGGAGAGGGAAAAGCAGGCTTCCCGCGGAGCACAGAGCCCGATGCGGGGCTCGATCCCAGGACCCTGGGATCGTGACCTGAGCCGAAGGCAGACACTCAATGACTGAGCCACCCAGTCGCCCCAAAACAAGAATTTTTTAAATGAACATCTAACCTCCGTCTCCCTGCTTAAGAAATAGAGTTTTATAGGTAGTATAAGATTCTCCTCTAGCTTCTCACCATGTCTGAAGTGTCCACTTTTCTGAATTTTGTCTTTATCTAAGGGAAAGTCTTGATATGGGGGCACCTGGGTGTCTCAGTCGGTTAAGCATCTGCCTTTGGCTCAGGCCATGATCCTTGAAATCCTGGAATCGAGCCCTGCATCATCAGGCTCCCTGTTTAGTGGGGAGTCTGCTTCTCCCTCTCCCTCTGACCCTCCCCCCCCCGTTTGTGCCTCGCTCGTATGCTCTCTCTCTCTCAAATGAATAAATAAAAAATCTTTAAAAAAAAATCCTTGAGTAAGACAAGAAGGAAAGGAATCCAGTTTTCTAGTGGAGGGGCTGGCCTTAACAGATGGGAACAAGAGACACATCATCCATTTTAACAGCAGGGAAGCTGAGTGTGTGGATACTGACAATAGTCAAACTAGTAGATTTGGTAGTGAAGTAAGAAAATGAGGAATTTCTCTTCTCTAGGTTTCCAATGAAGTTATAAATGAGATTTTCAATTGAGAGTGAAAAAGGAAGAAGAGATCTTAGAAATTTCAAGCGCAAGGAAAAGGTGTGAAATTGTTTTCTTGGAGAATAGAGAGTTAATTGATTTTGGAAAATAAAGCTTTCCAGAGCAGTGCTGAGAGCCCACTTGAGATTATCACCTAAATCTAATGTGAGACCAGTTAGCACGGTAGTGGATTTTTCCCCACCTATGTTTGCTTAGTTAGTGAGTGCAAGCAAGCAGAGTAAGTAGGGTTGGAATTAACCAAGGGTTGGGATTTCACCAAGGAATACAACAGGAGGGGAGGAAGTGCCAGGGAATTGCAAATTTGTGCAGAGGAGTGTGTAGAGTGATGAGTGAAATAATTTAAGTTGGGTGATGTGGGAAGCAAAAATAGAGCAGTGATCAGCAGTGAAAACTTGATAGGGTTGATGGCTTAGAGATCTGACATCTATTAAGAAATTGTTGCAGAGGAGGTGATGGTTAGCGTGAGATGCAAGAAACAGGTTTTGGAAGGAATGCATTTTTTATTAGTGACCCGGACTGGGGGGCTCCCCATGGCAGTAAGTGACCGAGGTGGGCTGAAAACAAGATGACTGGAAATGAGTGGACAAGGAGTTGAGAGGCCAGCACACTGTTTCCATGGATGACAAAGTCACTAGGAATGATGATGATGGGATTGGTGTAACCAAGAGAATGAATCAGGTCTTAAAATTTCCAAGGAAAGAGGGGAAGTAACCCAGGATATCAGCAGATTACAGTATTCTGATGGCATGTACCTCAAAGGATCTGAGTTTTTGAGAAATCGTTTGGAATAGGCAATGTGGAGCTCGGTAAGAATTACAAGTGAGATGCCGAATCAGTCGGCAGTACTTCAACAGTAGTGAGATACTCTAACTTGAAGTTCAGAAGGGGGATCATGGAAAAAGTGGCATTTACGCTGGACTTTGAAAGGTGAGAGAATTTTGAGAGAAATTTTTGGAAAGATCTTTCCAGGCAGAGAAAATGTTATTATGATAGAAGAGGGAGTTTTCGCTATTCCCTTGTCTCTTCCGCCCACGACTGGTGCTTCTGCGCATCCGCCTTCAGCCTGGTTGCTAGATTGTTAATGGCGCCCTGGCGTCGCCAGAGCTCTTTCACAGTAGGCCACCAGGTGGCAGTGTATATCCTTGAGCGCCCTCCCATAGCTGAGGTGAGGCAAGCGACGTGTGGATTGGTGTCTTTAGCAAGGCTCGAAATGTTGTCATGGTCCTAGCAATTAAGTGGCAAAGCCCTCGAGAGAAGAAAATAAACCTGAGAACATTTAGGCAACGGATCAGGAAGAAGATGAGAGGAAGCTGTCTCAACATAAGGGTATGATGTGCAAAAAGTAAAGGCCACGCTTTCTTACATCTCACACAAAAATAAACTCAATGGATTAAAGTCCTAAATGTGAGACTTGAAGCCATAAAACTCCTGGAGGACGACATAGGCAATAATCTCTTGACATCAGCCTTAGCCACATTTTCCTAGGCCAGGGAAACAAAAGCAAAAATAAACCATTGGGACTACACCAAAATAAAAAGATTCACACAGAGAAGAAAATCATCAACAAAACAAGAAGGCGACCTACTGAATGGGAAAAGATATTTGCAAATGAAGATGTGGTGGGTGTATATATAATGAAATATTAGCCATAAAAAAGAATAAAATCTTTGCCATTTGTGACAACATGGAGGGAACTAGAGGGTATTATACTTAGTGAAATAAGTCAGGACAAATACCATATGATTTCACTTATATATGGACTCTAACATACAAATGAACAAACACATGAACCAAAAAAAAAAAGGCAGAAAGGGACCCATAAATATAGAGAACACACTTTTGGTTGTCAGAAGGGAGGAGAGTATGAGAATGGGCAAAATGGGTGAAGGAGAGTGGGAGATACAGCCTTCCCGGTATGGAATGAGTAAGTCGTGGGGACGAAAGGCACGGCATTAGGGAATATAGTTGATGATATTATAATAGTGTTGTATGGTGACAGATGGTAACTACGCTTACTGTGAGTGTAGCGTGCCATCCAGACTTGTGGAATCACTGTGTAGTACACCCGGAAGTTAATGTCACATTGTGTGTCAAGTATACATAAGAAGAAGTAAAAGCCAAAAAAGGAACCGCAGAGGAAGGAAGAGACTTGTGGGCCTGCGGTATTACAGTGGGAAGTGGGCCCCAGAGCAATACTGCAAGAAGGACAGAAGCCGTGATCTTCTTCTCCTTCTTCTTCTTTTTTTGTTTTTTACTTACTTACTCGCAATTTTGAATAATTTTGAAAAACTATATACCCTACCTCACGCATTTTTAAGTTAATGTCTAAAATAAAAAAAAATATTTTTTAAAGATTTTATTTATTTATTTGACAGAGAGAGACACAGCGAGAGCAGGAACACAAGCAGGGGGAGTGGGGGAGGGAGAAGCAGGCTTCCCGCGGGGCAGGGAGCCCGATGCGGGGCTCGATCCCAGGACCCTGGGGTCATGACCTGAGCCCAAGGCAGACGCTTAACGACTGAGCCACCCAGGTGCCCCTAAAATAAAAATTTTTAATGTTTAAATAGCTTCCAGGGATTAATTTTCTGCAGTCTAATATGTTAAGTATGTGCTTTGAGGGCCATTGTTAGACTTCCCAGTGCCTTTGCGCAAATTTGGAAAAGATGTCCCTCTGGGAAAAAGCAGGAAGAACAGGTTTTCTAGGGATGGTGCCCTTGTAAAAAGAAAGAGATGGCCCTTCTTTTGGCAGAAGAGCAGGGCCTGGCCAGTAGACTGCAGACTGCAGTTCAGCCTTTACTCACCCTAGGAAGCTGCACAGTCGGGTTTCGGCCTCCACTTCCCCCCTCAGCGGCACAGCCATACACATAGGCTTTGTAAATTTTTGTGTCTGGAAGCCTTTAGATAGAGACATAGCTCACTGAGTTTGTAGAAATACAAACCAAATGGCAAACCAGTAAGCTCATTCATACTTTCCGTAAAGAAAGTCTGAGGTTTTTTTATTTCAAGTAAAAATGTTAATTTATATCCCTGTGTCAACCATCTTCCTTCTTAATTCTCAGACAGACAAGAGCTATGGGACTTTGCATAGGGTTTCTTTACCAGTTGATGCTTCTAAAACTTTAGCACACTGGGGCGCCTGGGTGGCTCAGTCAAGTTAAGTGTCTGCCTTTGGCTTGGGTCATGATCCCAGGCTCCTGGGATGGAGCTCCCTGCCCAGCGAAGAGTCTGCTTCTCCCTCTCCCTCTGCTTCTCCACCCTGCTCACACTCTCTCTCAAATAAATAAATAAAATCTTTAAAAAAATAACTAAATTGTATTTATAAATAAATACATAAATAAAACTTTAGCACACGTAAGAGTCACTTGGAAGGCTTGTTAATACAGAATTCTTGGTCCCACCCTGCAGGCATTCTGACTCTGCAGGTCTAGGGTGGAGCTGAAAATTTGCTTGTCTTCCGAGCTCCCAGGAGATGCTGATGTTGTCCATCCATGGATGATCACACTCTGAGTAAGGCTGGATGAAATAAGGCATTGCCTGCTTTAATATTTCCCATCAATGCTGTAATGACTGCCACAGCTCTGTCCCTCAGGAGCTATGCACTCTCAGATTTTGCCTATTGCACCACAGTAAAAATTTAAGATGGGTTAGAGGTATGTTTTTCTTTTGCAAAGGAGGAGAAAGCAGTGAAAAGTGGGAAAGAAAAAAGAGCAATCCCGGCACATTTTTTTTTTTAAGATTTTATTTATTTATTTGAGAGAGAGAGGACAAAGGGAGAGTGAGAGGGGGAAGCAGACTCCCTACTGAGCAAGGAGCCGGAGAGATGTGAGACTTGATCCCAAGACCCTGAGATCACGACCCGAGCTGAAGGCAGACACTTAACCGACTGAGACACCCAGGCGCCCAAACCCAGCACATTCTGAAGAAAAGCTGTTTCATGAAAGAAAACACATGAAAGTTGAAGATCTGGAAAATTATTTCATTAAAAGTGGGTTGGAGGGGAAGGAAGGGATGAGTAGGTGGAATATAGAGGATTTTTAAGGCACTGAAACTATACTGCATGATACTGTAATGGGAGATACAAGTCATTATAGGTTTGTCCAGACACACAGAATGTACAACACCAAGAGTAAACCCTAACATAAACTATGGATGTTGAGTGATAATGATGTGCCAGTGTAGGTTCATCAACTGTAACAAATTTAACATTCTGGTGAGGGATGTTGACAATGGATCTTCAAATAAACAAACAAAACCCCAAAGCCCTGTCATCAGAAAATAGGAACTGCAATTCGCATGAAACTGCAATTGACATAACTATCTTAAGAGGAGGTAAAGATGGGTTGCCTAATGTCCAGAGTGGGAGTTAAGGAAATACCCCGGGAAGAGATGAAGTCATTTTGCTGTGCAAATGATGCTCTGATTTCTGAAGCTACATATGAAGAGAAATGCCTCTGAGGAATGACTGCCTGTGAGGTGAGCTATTTCCTGACCTCTGGTTCAAGGAATCCTCACTTCCAGTGCTTTATGGGACTCAGCACCAACAGCTCAGAGCTTTACAATTTCCAAAGAACTTTAACATACTCAGTCCTCCCCTAATTCAGTGCCTAGCACTGATGTTATGTATCTAAACCTCAAAGCAGAACTTAGCCAAGGTATACTGTTTGTAATAGGCTTTTGCACTTATACCATAAATTCTTTCTAACACCTGAAGCTGTCTAGTACAAAGCTGATTGTTTGTGCTATTGGAAGCTATTGTATGCTTAAACCACAATATTTATGACCACTATCCAGTAGCAGATTTCCTTTTATTTATTTATTTTTAAAGATTTTATTTATTTATTTGTGGGGGGGAAGCACAGGCAGGGGGGAGGGGCAGAGGGAGAGGGAGAGGGAGAGGGAGAAGCAGACTCCCAGCAGGGAGCCCAATGTAGGGCCTGATCCCAGGACCTGAGCCTAAAGCGGATGCTTCACTGAGCCACCCAGGTGCCCCTCAGATTTCCTTTTATAATTGTGTTTCACTCAATACTAAGTATTTTTTCATATGTTTCATTTCTGTAGCTGAGGTAAATGGATGGGGGGGCAGAAATGAACCAACAGTATGCTGGGTGACATGAATAATTGAAAGTTATTAGTATCATATTCCTCAGCATAAGGAGAGGCAAAAAGAACTTTTATTTATTGACATTATATTAGGTACTTTGCCACTTTATCTGATTTAATCCTCCTGACAACCTATGAGATGGAACTTTAGCTACCTGGTTTGGGTTGCTAGATAAAATAGTTTTTTGGTATCAGTATGTCTCAAACATTGCATGGACGTATTAATAGTATAAAAAGTATTCATCATTCATTTGAAATTCAATTTTAATGGTGTTCTGTTTGGTTTTTGCTAAATCTGGCAACTCACCTGTTTCTTTCATCCCTCATGTTAAGAATGAATTCTCTTCAAAACCCATTTCACTTCTTAAACAAATTGCCTAGCTAATACAGACATATCCCAGAGATAGTGCAGGTTCAGTTCCAGACCAGCACAGTAAAACATATCACAATAAAGCAAGTCAAATGAATTTTATGGCTTCCCAGTGCATACAAAAGTTATGTGTATACTATACCATAGTCTATTAAGTGTGCACTGGCATCATGCTAAATTTAAGAACAATGTACATATCTTTTTTTATATAAGATTTTATTTATTTGTCAGAGAGAGAGTGCACATACAGGGGGAGCAACAGGCAGAGGCGGAGGGAGAAACAGACTCCCTGCTGAGCAGGGAGCCGATGCGGAACTTGATCCCAGGACTCTGAGATCATGACCTGAGCCAAAGTCAGGTGCTTAACCGACTGAGCCACCCACGTGTCCACAATGTACATATCTTAATTTAAAAATACTTTATTGCTTAAAAATGCTAACCATCATCTGAGTTTTCAACCAGTGGTAATCTTTTCGCTAGTGGAGGGTCTTGCCTTGAGATTAATGACTGATGACTGATCAGAGTGGTGGTTGCTAAAGACTGGGGTGGTTGTGGCAATTTCTTTCTTTCTTTTTTTCTTAAGTAAGCTCTAGGCCCAACATGGGGCTTGAACCCAAGACCCCAGATCAAGAGTCCCATGCTCTACCAACTGTGCCAGCCAGGCACCCCAGGACAATTTCTTAAAATAAGAAAACAGTGAAGTCTGCCCCCCTTTGATTGACTCTTCCTTTCACAAATGATTTCTCTGTAGTGTGCAATGCTGTTCGATAGCATTTCACTCACAGTAGAACTTCTTTCAAAATTGGAGTCAATTGGGGCACCTGGGTGGCTCAGTCGGTTAAGTGTCTGCGTTCGGCTCAGGTCATGATCCCGGGGTCCTAGGATCGAGCTCCGCATCGGACTTCCTGCTTGGTGGGGAGCCTGCTTCTCCCTCTCCCTCTGCCTGCCTCTCTGCCTACTTGTTCTCTCTCTCTATCTCTCTGTCAAATAAATAAATAAAATCTTAAAAAAAAAACGAGTCAGGTTTGAGAGGTCAAACCCTGCTGCTGTCTTATCAGCTAAGATTATGTAATATTCTAAATCCTTTGTTGTCATTTCTACAATCTTCACAGCATCTTCAACAGGAGTAGATTCCATCTCAAGAAACCACTTTCTTTGCTCCCCCATAAGGAGCAAGTCCTCATCTGTTCAAGTTTGACCATGTGATTGGAGCAAATCAGTCACATCTTCAGGCTCCATTTCCGACTGCAATTCTCTTGCTGTTTCCATCCCATGTGCAGTTCCTTCTCCACTGAGATCGTGAACTTCTCAGTCATCAATGAGAGCTGAAATCATCTTCTTTCAAACTCCTGTTCATGTTGATACTGTGACCTCTTCCCATGAATCACGAATGTTCTTTTTTTTTTTAAGATGTCGTTTATTTGACAGAGAGAGAGCACAGGCAGGCGAAGCGGCAGGCAGAGGGAGAGGGCAGATGCTTAACCGACTGAGCCACCCAGGCACCCCGAATCATGAATGTTCTTAATGGCATCTGAAGTGGTGAATCCCTGGGACACCTGCGTGGCTCAGTTGGTTAAGCGTCCAACTCTTGATTTCAGCTCAAGTCATGATCTCAGGGTTGTGGGATCAAGCCCTGCATCAGGCTCTGTGCTCAGCAGGGAGTCTGCTTAAGGATTCTGTCCCTCTCCCTCTGCCCTTCCCCCTGCTCACACACAGATTCATGGTCTCTCTCTCTTTCTCCCCCAGCAAAATAAATAAATAAATCTTAAAATGGTAAATCCCTTCCACAAAATTTTTTATTTGCTTTGCCCAGATCCATCAGAGGAATCGCTATCTATGTTAGCTATGTTAGCCTCACAAAATGTACTTCTTAAATAATAAGACTTGAGGGGTTGCATGGGTGGCTCAGTTGGTTAAGCGTCCAGCTCTTGATTTTGGCTTAGGTCATGATCTCAGGGTCCTGGGATTAAGCCCCGCATCTGGCTCTGTGCTCAGCAGGGAGTCTGCTTGAACTTCTCTCTTTTGCTCTCCCTCTGCCCCTCCCCCCGTACATGTACACTCTCTCTCTCAAATAAATAAATATTAAATAATAATAATAATAAGACTTGAAGTAGACTTATTCTTTGATCCACAGGCTACAGAATGGATGGTGTATTAGCAGTAATGAAAACAGTATGAATCTCACCGGACATCGCCATCTGAGCTCTTGGATGATCAGATGCATTGTCAATGAGCTTTCATATTTGAAAGGAATCTTTTCTTCTGGGCAGTAGGTCTCCTCAGTGGGCTTAAAATACTCAGTAAACCATGTTGTAAACAGATGTGCTGTCATCCAGGCTTTGCTGTTCCATTTAGAGAGCACAGGCAGAGTAGACTTAGCAAAATTCTTGAGCATTGTTTGTTCAGATGGTCAATGAGCATTGGCTTCAGCTTACTCACCAGCTGCATTAGCCCTTACAAGAGAGTCAGCCTCTCCTCTGAAACTTTGAAGCCAGGCACTGACTTCTCCTTTCTAGCTATGAAAGTCTTAGATGACATCTTTCTTTCCTTTTCTTTCTTTCTTTCTTTCTTTCTTTTTTCTTTCTTTCTTTCTTTCTTTCTTTCTTTCTTTCTTTCTTTCTTTCT
>NW_027398153.1:11380-13304 GCF_003265705.2 Callorhinus ursinus
TTCTTTCTTTCTTTCTTTCTTTCTTTCTTTCTTTCTTTCTTTCTTTCCTTCTTTCTTTCCTTCTTTCCTTTTAAGATTTTATTTATTTATTTGACAGACAGTGAGAGAGGGAACACAAGCAGGGGGAGGGGCAGATGGAAAGGGAGAAGCAGGGAGCCCAACACGGAACTTGATCCCTGGACCCCGGGATCATGACCTGAACCAAAGGCAGACGCTTAATGAACTGAGCCATCCAGATGCCCAAAACAGCACCATTTTCAAAATAAAATTTGATCTTGGGCATCTGGGTGGCTCAGTTGGTTATGCATCTGCCTGCTGCTCCCCCTGCTTGTGCTCTCTCTCTCTCTGCCAAATAAATGAACAAAATCTTTTAAAAAATAAAAAAATAAAATTTGATCTTGTTCAATAACTAGTCCAGTATTTTTTTTAAGATTTTATTTATTTATTTGACAGAGAGATAGAGAGAGAGCACAAATAGGCAGAGAGGTAGGCAGAGGGAGAGAGAGAAGCAGGCTCCCCGCTGAGCGGAGAACCCGACACGGGGCTTGATCCCAGGACCCCGGGACTATGACCTGAGCCAAAGGCAGACACTTAACGACTGAGCCACCCAGGTGTCCCTAACTAGTCCAGTATTTTTTTTTTTTAAGATTTTATTTATTTATTCAGGAGAGACAGAGGGAGAAGCAGGCTCCCAAGGAGCAGGGAGCCCGATGCGGGACTCGATCCCAGGACCCTGGGATCACGACCCGAGCCGAAGGCAGACGCTCAACCATCTGAGCCACCCAGGCACCCACTAGTCCAGTATTAAGGGACATTTTCTGAAAGCAGATTTGAAAGTACTTGATGGCTTGAAAGTGAGGGAGATAGAAGCATCAGAATTTTTAGTTTAGGAACTAGATAATTAGTAATGCCATTAATCCAAGCGGAGAAATCAATTAGGGGAGGTAAAGCACAAGCAGATTTGGAAGATCAGTTTTGAGCATGTTGAGCTTGAGGTACTTATAGGATATCCAGGTAGAGATTCATAGCAGGCAATTATACATTTGGTCTGGAATTCAAAAGTTTGTTTGGGGTGCCTGAGTGGCTCAGTCTGTTAAACGTCTGCCTTCGGCTCAGGTCATGATCCCAGAGTCCCAGGATCGAGCCCTGTGTCGGGCTCCCTGCACAGTGGGACGGTGGGGAGTCTGCGTCTCTCTCTGACCCTCCCCTGTCTTGTGCTCTCTTTCTCTCTCTCTCTCAAAACAATCAATAAATAAAATCTTAAAAAAAAAATGTTTGGAGTGAAAATGAAATTTAGAAGTCCCTTCTTCTGTGAGAGACGGTGAGAACACGAGAAGCTGTTCGAAGATGAACCTGGTGTTTAAGAGTCATTGAAGAAGAAGAACCAAGGGGGGAAAAAAGTAGAACTAAGAATTAGAAGAGTTGAAGACTACCTAGAAAATGGTGTGGGAACTGAGAGAGATTGGGGGGCTCATAACAGTTTAAATGATGAAAAAACTTTCCATTGGACAATAGCTAAGAAGGTCACTGGTTTTACGTTAGGTTATTTATGTCTTTATTGAAACTGAAGCTTCAGCAGAGAGGTTGCAATGGAATGTGGGGAAGAATGCTTGCACCTTCAAGCAAAAACATTTTTTCTTCGGAAATTATTGCTAAAGACTGTACCTACCATCTTGGTAACCTCAAGGAAGGAGCACAAGGAGGGCAGCGTGCTTTTCTTTTCCTCTAATTCTGTCTCTACCCTCCAATACTTAATACAACTGAGAGAAGCCTGGAATGTCATAGCAAGACTTTCCAAAGGTAAGGAGATAAAAGAAGAAAAAAGAACATTACAAAACTTAGGATTAATAGGTACTTCTCTTGAGTGAACTGGTTCGTGGAAGACCTATCTTGCTGAGAAGCTCTTGGCCTAGTTCCATTTATC
>NW_027398154.1:0-13304 GCF_003265705.2 Callorhinus ursinus
TCTTTCAAATATGTCACCTCCAAACTGCTAATCCCCAAGTCCTCAAATGATGGTCCTCAGGTCATCAGCTTCAAAGGCCGTAATTATCTCTCACCTGACTTTAAACCACAAAGTGTAAACACTGTCTTTAATATTTGCTTTCTTCCTCCTGACCAGCCCTTCAGATGTAAGAAAGGAAGAGGGCAGTGAAATGGGTCCAGAAAGGCAGCCAAAACAAGCCAAACGGTTTTCTTCTATTACTAGACAGGCCCAGATGCCAAGACACACATGCCTGAGTTCACCCAGATGTACCAGTTTTAAAAAGAGTAAAAAAAATCCAAGTCCATCTGACTGCAACTGCAGAAAACATCTGATTTTGATTTATTTTGCTGAATTACGGGAGATGGGAGAAAGAAAACTCCTCCCAGTCAGAAACTAACCCCCTCCTCCTTGAAACACACCGTGGGATACAGGAAGTAAACACACCACATGTACAGTTACTCACATTACTTTGAGAAATATTTTTACATTTTTCTCCCTTTAACAGGAAGGAAAAAAGGCAGGCATTTCTGAGAAACTTCTGTTCAAAAAGCGCAGGGGGTCTCGCTGTGATCTGAATTCATTCCATCCAGATTTACAGATCCTCAGTAAATTTCCTGTTCCTAGTAGCAAGCAGCTTTGTATCAGTCAATCCTCTAGCAAAACGGAGGGAGGGGTGAAGCTGCCTGAGGGAGAGGCGGACAGGGGAGGGCAGACCTCCGCTCTCTGCTCCCCAGGGTGGATGACAGGGCCGCAGCACCCACATTAGCAGGAGCGCTCCTGGGCGGAACGTAGGTGCCTTAGTGGCCTCGGGGTGGGGTGGGGGCGAATTCCTAATCTTGGAAACTTCATCTAACCTCGGATTCCTCTAGATCTTTCGAGCTTTTTTTCTCACCACGTACATTAAGATAATCAGCGAGTCTGTCTATAAAACTATGAGGACGACATAAACACCCCAAAGGAAAGAGAAAACAGACGCACACACAGACACGCAGTCACACAAGGCGCACAATCACAAGGCCGCGGAGCCTCTCCCGGCTGCTCCCATCTCCGCGACAACCAGGGAGGAAAAACACCGCTCCCCACCGTTCCAGGAAGCCGCCCGGGCTCCCAGCCCCGGATGGCTCCGTCGGAAGGCAGGCCCTCCGTTCTGCCGCAGGAGTGCCCTCCAAGCGCACGACTCGGGGGTCCGGACACCGCCGCGGCAAGGACTCGACCAAGAAGCTTCCTCCCGACACCCCGGCTCCCCGCTCGCCCCCTCGCCGGAGTCAGCAGACGCCTTGTCCACGCCGCCCATAAATTCACCGCGAGGCCGCTCGTCTCGAGTCT
Organism: Callorhinus ursinus; assembly: GCF_003265705.2. Taxonomy (NCBI): domain Eukaryota; kingdom Metazoa; phylum Chordata; class Mammalia; order Carnivora; family Otariidae; genus Callorhinus; species Callorhinus ursinus. Next base: position 1,348 of record NW_027398154.1, read on the forward strand.
GCAACCCCCCCGGGCCCTCGCCCTTCCTCAGCTCGCGGCCGTTCCCGGGAGGGCGAGGCGAGCGGAGGCCGGCGCTGCGGCTGCCCCGCGGCGGCGTGCAGCCCGGCTCCCCGGCCCCGGAGCCTCCCTCCCTCCTGCCTCCGGCCGGGCCGGCCTCCCCCCGGGGCCCCGCGGAGCCACCGCACGAACGCGCCCCGGGTCCCGGCCGCCCCTCACACACCGGGGGCCCGGCCGCCCCCGCGCTGCCGGCGGCCCGGCCGGAGCGGTGGGCGGCCCGCTGGGGGCCCGGCCCCGGGGACACTGCCCGTGAGGCCCGGGGTCAGCCCGGGAGGGCCCGGCGACGAGGCCGGGACTCACCTCTCCCCGGCGCGGCCCGTCTTCGCTCCCGTCTCCTCCGCGGCGTCTCCGGCTCCTCCTCATCCACCCTAGCAGGAAGTGACCTCCTCGGCTGCTGTCGTCACTTCCGCCCACGGCCGGGGGCGGGGCCGGGGCGGGGCCGTCCGCCGGGCTCTCCCCCTGGGCCGCGCCCCCGTCCTTCTCCTCGCCGCAGCCGCAGACGCCGACTTCCGCCGCCCCGCCCCCGCGCTCCTCCCGCCGGGCGCCGCGCTGCATCACGCCGCGGGGGCACGTCACGCACGCTCGTGGGGAGCGGGACGGCCCCGACGGCCGGCAGGGCGGGTTAGGTACGCGCGGCCGGGCGGAGGCGCAGGGACCGCAGTCCCGGGGACCTCCTGGCCCCCAGCCCCGCGGGAGTCGGAGCCCCCTGCCCGCCGAGGGCCCTGCGCGCCCGGGGGAGGGACGCCGCGGGCGCCTCGGGGCCCGGCAGCGCCCCCCGGGTCCCCGTCGGTCTGCGTCCAGTCCCGGTGTCCAGATGCAAGCAGCTGGCTCGCCTCTCCCTGAGTCGCTAGAAAACATCTCCCTTTCTTTTTCTGCCTTGTGTTACCCGGGCGAGCGATCGCGAGTGTCTTGTCGAGAGCATTTTCGGCCTTGCCAAAGGCGCATTCGTGGTGAGGGCCGCCAGCAGCTCGCCCTGGCTTTCGTCCCCAGCTCCAGGCCCACCAGGGGCGGGAAAGGGAGGAGTGGGTGTCGGCAGGGGTAAACAAATGGGCATGAGCACTGAGTGGGGGTCGGCAGGGGTAAGCCGGAGTGAGCACTGAGAGCGGCAGACGTGGAGAATAGGGATGGAACCCAGCAGGATTGAAGAGCTAGTGGGGACCTTTACCTTCCAAGGGCTACAGAGAACACGGGAACATCACCGCCCGTCCGTGCTTGGCTTTGCCGCTAGCCATTCTCTAGCTGTTGATAGGTTAATTAGTAAGTTGGTCCCTTCTGGGCCTCAAGTTGTGTTTTTTTTTTTTTTTTTAATTTAAGAAAGAAAGGATAATAGCATGGGGGATGTAGGGTCTTCTCTAGTTAGAAAAGGATACAATGTAGGTGAATAAAATGAGCAAAATTTTAGGGCCGTAGGGAGGATTACCAATATCTGTAACTATACCATGAGCTCTTTGTGGGAACTGTCTATATGTCCTTTGTGTCTTCTGCATAGTGCCTAGAACAATGTCTTCTATGTAAATATCAGATGTTTTGTTGAACATTCTTATTAAAATGCTGGGATTTAGGGGCGCCTGGGTGGCTCAGCTGGTTAAGCAGCTGCCTTTGGCTCGGGTCATGATCCTAGGGTCCTGGGATCGAGCCCCATGTCGGGCTCCCTGCTCAGTGGAGAGTCTGCTTTTCCCTCTCCCTCTGCCTGCCTGTGCCTACTTGTGCTCTCTCTCTAGCTCTCTGTCAAATAAATAAGTAAAATCTTTAAAAAAATACTGGGATTTAGCTGAACAATGTAAATTGTAGTTGGATCCTAGTGCCTTCAGTTACTAGCTGTGTGACCCCCATTAAGTTACTTAACCTCTCTGTGTCAGTTCCTACAGTACCTGCTCATGTGGTTTTATCAAATGTGTTAATACATGTAGAGTGGTTAAAAGAGAAGAGCACATTGTAAATAGGGCAGATGAACAAATATTAGCAAAAATAATCCTAAGAATCATTATCACAGAAGTCTTTAATCTTACTGGTTGTGTCAACTCAGAAACTAGGGTGATCAGGAGCAGCTTCCTCTGAAAGTGTGGAATTGCTAACCTTTGGCTCAGGGCTCAAACTGTCCTGGTGAGAGCCAGAACCTGGCCTCCAAGTGCCCTGTGTGGTACGAAGGGCCAGCAGCCAGAACCAGGCACTCTCGGCATATTCTTATTCACCCTGGTCTCTTAGTGGTTCTCTGCTGCTGCTTCTCTGGCTAATTAGGGTCACAAAGGATGACCTGAGTAAGTAAACACCGTTAGCAGAGATAAACAGGTCTCTCTACCGGGCTGGAGTCTGAACTGGGGTATCGAGTGATGTTTATGTCCCAGCAGAGCTCCACACAAGTTTTTTACATTAAGAATCTAATCACTGGCCTCAGACTCAACAAGCAGATTTGGGTTTGACCACGCAAACTGGGAATTTCCTGACAATGACAGGGTCCAGATAAATAAGTTTTGCGGTGGGAATCGCTCTGTGGTGGCAGAATCTGGAGAGACTGGCACGGTTAGGGACCCCTCACCCAGCGCACTCAAGGTCCCCATCCTCCCTCACCGTGGAACCTGCTGCCTTCAACTGCTCCAGATAGACTTCCGCAGCCATGGAGGTTCTTCTTGCTCCTGAAATACAGAGGGCATGAGCTTTCTGAAAGCATGCGGGTGGAAACACCGTAGGCATAGTCTAGGAGTCAAGACAGGTCGTGACCTCTTGAGTTTCCGCTTGCTCCGGGCCCGCTGTAGCCCTTGCCACTGCCCACTGCCCTGCTTCCTACCTGTCTTTGCAATTGTCCCATGTGCTGGGGGGCGAGTTCTGTTCTAAATCTCACACTGTCCAGTCTGCTCTTGCCACAACACAGCGACTCCGGTGCTTCCTAACTTTAAAAAAGAGAGAAGAAAAAGAACCAAAGTTTATTTTTCTTCCATCCTTCTTCCAATCTTCCTGGATTGGTGTGTGTGTGTTTCTTCTTTGCCCGGCTTGCTCTTCTTTATCGCTCCCATTTTTATTTATTTATTTTTTTATTATCACTCCCAATTTTATTTATGTTTTATTTATGCACTTATATTCTCCACATCCCAAACTTCCCTGGCCATGTATGTGGTAGAAATACTTCCCTCTCTACCCACGGAGTAGATCACTGTGGCAGATCTACTGCAGTAGATAGCATTGATGCAGCATGCGCATGTTTGCTCTATTGGGTGTGTTTGGCTTAGATTGCAGGCCCTCGGAGGTTAGCGCTGCAGTGGGTCCCCAGTGCCCAGAACACTTCTATGTCATCGTTCGAAATGCTTGATGATGGTAATATCCTTCTCTGCCAACACACAAGCTGGTGTGCCGCCAAGACTAGCTCCTTCCCACCTTCCTTAATCTCCTTGCAGTCTCCCAGTAAAATTCAGGTGTCCTCTTCCCCACAAAGGGTGTTCTCACTGAACTTGGATTCGGAAGACCTGAGTTTCAGTCCCAGTTCGGCCCTTTGCTAACGGTGTCCTCTGACAAGCCGCTAAATGAGTCCTAGCCTCCTCACCTGTAAAAGGGCGACACTATCGATGTCCCTGATGAGGACGGGGTGTGGTCGCAGCTGTGGAACACTCGTGAACCGTGAAACTCTGCATTGAAGGTCAAGGATCATGCTTACTCTCGCAACCACCCCAGGCCCCACACTGTTTTTGGTATCAAGAACTGAAACTTTACAGCCTTTATCACCTAATTTCACAAACCTTGAGTGAATTGAATGTTTCCAACTTGGGTAGGAAGCTAATGGGAAAGAATTTTGCTTTGAGCATTCGGGTTCTTGAGTTTCTCATCCAGGCACTACTTCATGAGGCGTACCTTGAGACAGTACATTTCAATCACTCTGGGCCTCAGTGTCCCCATCCATAAAACGACCATGACAAGAATTTTCAGAAAAAAATGTGAAAGAAAAATTTATATTGACTCAGTTTCCCCTTCAGTAACGTGAAGATAAATTATGAGAAAATAAACTTTGACTATGGATTATTTGTATTTTACCACACTGGACTCAAGTAGATCATAAGACTTTTGTATTTTGGTTTATTTTTCCCATTAACTTCAGGTTGTTGTGAAGTTGGAGGACTTAATGTCAGTAACATGAGTGGGGATCCCCAGCTTAAAGGTTAAGTGAGTCCAAAGCAGAAGTAACTTGGCCCCAAGTCACGGCTCAGCCAGGAGGGGCAGAGCCTGTCTGTTTGTTTAGCAGTGACTTGGGGACTCAAGGACTCTCCCTGATTCCACATCTATCACAGTCGACAAATACCCCTTCCTCTCATTTCCCGTTTTCAGGTCTTGGTTCCCCCATCTCAGGGGAGCGGGTAGTGAAAGATCACAAAGGAACAGAACAGGAGAACAGGATAACCACGAGGAAATGGCCACTTAAGCTGTTTTGGCTTTTTTTCTCTCTTTTTCCTGGCAGCCTAGGAGAAAAATGTTCCCCTAACCAAATGTACGATTGCCAGAATCTATGTTTTTCTGAAACCTCGCTTCTCCCAGGAAGCCTGCCGAAGTTAATTGGAACAGAGGGGTAGCTCCTCCCGATCTTGACCCACCTAGGGTATGTTTCTCAAGGCCCTTGTGTATTTATTCCCCACTCTGGTAAGACCTGAAACCTTGACCTGTCTGCTACATGGACCTTTTTCCCGTCTTTTGTATTTGTTCACTGTTTTGTGTCCGGCTCTGGCCGGAACTGGGAATCCATACTCTTTATGACTGTCTGCATCATTTGTCATCCTAAGAGGGCAGGGACTGTGTATCTGATTCTCATTATACGATGGCCAATAAACATGATAATCACCATAATAGACACTTGGGATCATAGTCTAACAAATGCCAATAATTGTAGCGAACGATGGACCGGGGCCTCAACTCAAGTTAATTAAAGGGCATTCACCTTGAAAATATTTTAGAAAAGCTTCCCTTTATTCATTGTCCATGGATTTTTGGATGTGTAGAATCCTAGAGATGGACTGAAGTTCAGAGGTCATTCTCCCATCCTCTTGCTGAGTGCTACCAGCCTCTCCTTGGACCCTCACCATGACGAGGAACTCACTACTTTGCCTAACACCTAGTCAACCTAGGTTTCTCATTGTAACATATGTCATACTTACAGAGGAGTATATGGAAATCTATATGTCAGTTGAAAAACAATAATAAAACAAAGGTACTTAAGGACCTACCACCCAGGCAAAGAATAGAAGTTACCACACCCTAGGATTTTCTTTGCTTCTCCCAATTTTATCCAAGTTCAATGTTTAGATCACCCTAACTGTGGAAAGCTCTTCCTTATATGGAGCTGAAATGCATCCTCGTGACCCACTACCCATGACTCCCAGTTCTGGGCACTGGGGCTCTGTAGATTAAATAGAATGTTTCTTCCATGTGGCAACCTGTCAGCTATTTGAAGACAAGTACCATGCCCTCTGTCAGGAATTACTGGAAGAGACATCCTTACTTCCTTTCCTCTTCAAATGTGGCTTCAGTAACTAAACACTGGTCGTCCACGAGCCAGTCTGATCAGCAAAGCTAACTTCTTCTTTGTTTGGACACTCTCATTCCCCCTCTCCCTCTTTCTCATTCCCTCTCTCTCTCCCATTGCCCCCTCCCTCTCTCTCTCTCTCTCTCTCTCTCTCTCATTCACCACCCCCCTTCTCAAGATGGCCTTGGATAGGATAGACTGTTTCAGAGGCCAGAGGGTACTACGAATAGGTAGAAAATCCCTGTGGTTTTGTTATGAGAACCATCCAGGTCTTCTGTTAAGTGGTTTCAAAATCTAAATGGCAGAGTTTACATTAATGATATTCATTCTTGTCAACTTTATTTGGTTGGTTTTGATCTGTTATTCATTCCAGCCTGTCTATATCATCTTGATTTATTAGAATATATTATTGTATGATTTACTGGCAGGGAGACTCTACTTGGAGCAAGCATTAAAAAAACTTCTGCAGAATACATTAAAACACCAAATGTGAAACTATTCTAAACACAATCAAACATTTTCTGACTGGCTCAGAAGTCATTGCAGGAGCTTGGAGCGTGTCCTCAATTATGGGACCTTTCATCTGTGGGATGCCAGTTAGTGGAGTTGTAGGTATTGGGATTCCAAATAGCAGAGTGCTCAGTGCAGGGGACTCTGGCACAGAGCTAAAGCCCCTGGGGAAAGTGGGAACCTCAAAGTAATGCTGCTCATGATGCTGGCCGCAGGGAGAGGGGAGTGGGAGCTCCTCTACAGGAGGTGGCCATCAGAAGGAACTGGGAATCTATCATATTTTGGCATCAATCCAGAGGGCGGAACTTCTAGATACACGTACTGCCAGGACATTTTTCTTCGAACAAGAGATTATTGTCATGGGCTGGGCTCATGTGCTTGCATTAATGCCTTCAGACCAGGTTCATTGGCATGATGAAAAAAAAATCACCATCCTTATAATAACAAGTCTTGATTTTGCAGCAAAAATCTGGGCTGCCAATACTTTCAGGAAAGAAGAAAAACTCAAGCCTTGGAAGGAAAACACCCCAGTAAGCTCCTCTTCCTGCTGGCTGTTGGGAAAGCACCCGGGGCTCAGAGGAAAGGCACTGCAGGAGCACAAACGCGCATGTGCGTGCAAGTGTCGTCTCGTCTTCTCGTCCGCCTTCGACGCGGTGCGGCCTCCGCCCTCTCCTGTCCCTACGGTGTTGCTTTCTTTCAGGTTCCTCGTGGAAAATATTTTGCCCTGCGACTGTCCCTGAAGGCCTGAACACTAATTGAACCCGAACGTTTTAAATGAACCTCATAACTTGAACTGTGTGTGAAGGAGGGGTGATCCTCTGGGTCAGCACCGGGGTGGGAGGAGGCTCCGCTCCCAGGGGTCTCGTGGCACCAAAATGCACTGCCCCTGGGAGCCCAGTTACTTGTGGCAACTTTGTGTCCCTGGTCGTCATTTACTTCACGTACTTCACGCCGTCGCTGCCTGAGTCCTTCTCCTCGAGGCAGAGAGGGAAGCAGCAATGAGACAGAGTCACGAGAGGCTCTCCACCGTTGGGGAGGCCAGAATTTGGGGAACCTCCACAAAATTGGCCCCTGACTCCCACAGCTAATACCGTCCATTAGTTAGGCGCTCGGTTCTTCCCTATTCTGCAGAACATGAAAGGAAAAGACACGGGTTTTGTGGAGCAAAAGTGACATTCCAGTGTCGGGCATGCTTTGTGTGGATTTGTGGTATGCTCCCTGCAACTCTGCAGAACCAGAGTGAGACGCCACTTAGAACAGCTCAGCTTGTAGCGACTAGAGCAGCGTCACCACTCAGACGAAGCTGCTCGGAGCACTGTGGGCCTACTGGCCAAGTTCATGGGGACCATTCTTTAGTAGAATAGAATAGAATAAAAACAGGTGACATAAATGCTGGTGAGATAGCCTCTTTGCAAGTACCAACAGAGCAGACTGCATGCCCAGTTCTGGAAGACATTTTTCTAGAAAACACGATAACTCCTTAAGTTTAAATAACAGTATTTTTTCAAAGCATTTTTTAAAAAAATAATCTCTAAAGCCCAATGTGGGTCCTGAACTCACGACCCCAAGAAAGGTATGGCATACTTTACCAACTGAACCAGCCAGGTGCTCCGTTTTTTTTTTTTTAATGACTCATTTATCCATTATTCATGCCACAAACGATTCAAGCAGCAGATATTATGTGCCGCGCACTATGCCAGACTTTGGAGGGATGAAGCCCACGAGCTTGGTTTCCTATGACTGTAGAAACAGTTGCATTAGCAATACTCCCTACAATTATTCAAAGGTGTGAACCACAGACTATGTAAGGCAAACATATGGACAGAGTTTAATGTTGTAATCAAATGTAACCTAAACAGGTTCATCTAGTTCATTAAGTTCTACATGTTCATTCTTTCAATACATATTGGCTGAGCACCTATATGAAGTGTGCTCGTCATTAAGGGTACACAGATGATTGACATGCTGGTCCCTGTTTCAAAGAGCCGAGAACCTATTGGGAGAGGTAGGCACAGAAGCAGACAGCCCAACACAAAGTGGACCCCATGCCAGAGGTCGGCAGCACCCCCCACCGGTCATTCCTGACGCTTGCCTTCTGGCTGGCAGAACTCTCCTCCCATTATAAAAGTGAAAATGCTTCCCCAGCTTCCCTTGTAACTGGGAAAAGGGCATGTTACCAAATCCTGCTCTGCAAATTTACTGGAAGGATTCTGGCAAAGATTTTCACTTGAAAAGAGAGATTCCCAGAGAGGGATTCCCGAAGGTGCATCTCCCTCTGTCATGAAGGAATTGTGCCCCCCACCTCTTTTGTTGAAGTCCTAACTCCCAGTACCTCAGAATATGACTGTATTTGGAGACAGGGTCTTTGGAGAGGTCATGAAATTACAAGGAGGCCATTAGGGCCCAGAGAAAATTGCAGTCGTGCTTACTTAGAACCCCAGCATCACTGAACCAGTTCAGGAACCATCAACTTCCGGGCTTCTGGTAAAGAGACAGTAAGTCCCTGTTGTTTGAGCTGCTTTAGATGTGGGAGTTCTGTTACCCAAACCACAAGCATCCTAACTGATACATGCAAGGACACAGGCTTTGTCCAGAGATAGATATCACGGGGACACTGAGAAGTGTCTAGGTGGCAACTCAACCTGGGCCTTTCAAGATATATGGAAAGTAATCAAGTAAGTGCCTAGACAAAGGGCATTTCAGAAAGGCAGGATCATAGGGAGAGCAGAAGCCACCAGCTTTGTGGGAGAAACTTAGTAGCGACAAGCCCTTGGTGTTGTCGGAGTCCCAGGGTGGAGCCAGGAGGGTTGGGGAGTGAGGCCTTGAGTTCTGCGGGAGAGCTGAGCCATGCTGGTCCCTCCGGGGGAGTGTGCGTTCCCGGGGTGTGGGGGCGGGGAGCCGCATCGTTCCCTCTGTTGGTCAGAATGCCACCAGCAGAGGCAGGGGACCCAATCAGGAGTTTCACGAGAGTTCAGGAGAGAGAGGAAGGAGCTGAATTCAGGTGGAGTAGAGATGGGGAGGAAGGACGGGCAGCAGAAAGTTCTGGAGACACACTTGCATGATGTTGCATACAGCCTTATTGTGCCGTACAACAATTAGGCATAAATGGCAAATGACTATATTTATAATGTAGCTGAGAGCAGAATGTTGAACCTTAACCCAAATGCCAAACTTTGTCTATTTGCATCACTTTTCACGCAAAATTTTAAAATGTACTACCTACTTCCCTGTCTTTTTCAGCAGAGTCGTCTAGACGTCAACCAGCCCTTTCCTGATGACTCACAAAACAGAGACGTCACAGTGTAGAGGGGAGGGCATGCTGCACACCGTCGGGTCTGCCTTTATTCCCAGCCCCAAACTTGCTAATCTGTGTGGTCAGGGAAAAGGTCACTGAGCCTCTCCCAGTATTTCTTTTCTCCTTGACCGCCTACTTCATAGGCTCGCTGTGGGATAACTCAGAACCGGTGAAAGGGCTTGGTGAACCAGCACAGAGGGAGGTGTTAGAATCTTTCCTCTAGAGCCAAGTGGCACAGGACACAGCGCTGTGTCTACTTTTGAGTCCTACTGTCTTTTGCTGTAGGGTCATTGGCTGTCTCTTCCCTGTCTGGACATTTCCCCCGCTAGAAGGCCTTTTAACCATGGCCCACCTCGACCTCCAAGGGCCATGGGCTGGGAAGTCAGAGGTCAGCCTCTGACTGCTTTGTCCAGTGTAACCAGTAAGGCTCTGTGTGGAGGCCTGAGGACCTGGCTCTGGTTCAAGAGATTCGTGTCAGCTATTTTGGGTGCTTACAGGCCTTTTTCACTTCTGGATTTGGGGCTGCATTCCACAGAACTGAGGATGTTGGAGCCAGACCTCCAGTGTGCTCAGATCTGAACGAGGTGTCCGGCGTCCACCTCTCCTGCTCGGTTCTTCATCGGTCGCAAGGCCAGGCACAGATTCATCCTCACCACTGATGCATACACCAAGAGGTGGAACTGGTCCAAATCCTTGGTTGCAGCTGTTCCCCAGAGCTGTTCCTTGGTTTCCCTCCTTGAAGGATGTAGGGTCCCTGAGTTTCCACCTTCCCTCCCTTGCCATCTAAGGGGTCCTTGATGAGCACGTGAGGGGTGTCCAGCCTCTCACACTGTCTGTGGGGACTTGGGATATACGGCCCAGGCATAGGAAATGGGCGGTTTGCTGAAATGGTAGAGAATTCGATGAGTGGGTGTACGGCCTGCTGCTCGCGCCTGGGCCCTGGCGTGCCGCGTGGCCTCTCTGCGGCTCAGTCTCACCCCCTGGAGGGTGAGGCCAATGTCTTGGTGCAAGGAGCCACTGCCATAAGGCCTCTAAGGCACTGAGCACAGACCTGGTACGAAGTCAGTGCCCGTTAAACGGAAGGTGGTGATGCTGGTCAGAAAAACCAGTCCCAGGAGGCCGTGAGGCTGGGGACGGGGGGCACAGGGTCTGAGCTCCTTAGGACAGAAGGGGAGCCAGGGGCTGTTAGGACACAGGGATGGGGTGTTCGTAGAGGATGGCTAGGTGTCTGCGTCGAGCAGGTTCTAGACCACGGGCTGGATTTTGAATGATCCAGTGAGGGTAACTCCTGCGATCTGGGCAGGCTAGGTGGGGGGTGCAGAGAAATGGGGAGACACTGGGAGACTGAGGTGTTTGGGGACTGCAGCCCAGTCTGGAACTTTAACTTTCATATCAAGGAGCTCTCCATGGCTGTGGCCTTCCCAGGTCCCGTCCCCCACATCCTTCCTGCCAGGTCCCCATCAGCTTTCCCTGTGTGCCAGATTAACGATGGCCAGAGATCCTCTGACACTCCTCCCTGCAGACGTGGGGTCTATTTCCCCTTCTCCGGAATCTTGGCTGGCCTTTGATGGCTGTGACCGACGAAGGACAGCAGAAGTGACTCAGAGTGGGTCCTGGCTTAGCCTTCACGAGGCCCTCCAGCTCCCACCTTTTTCTCTTGTAGTCTGGAACCACCCCTGCCAGAGAAAGCGCATACAAAGACCTCAGACCTCAGACTGCACGGACAGGGAAAGGGACCCAGCCTTTCCATCATCTCAGGCAAGACACCACATATGAGAAGAGTCATCTTGCTGAGCCACCACCTGAGATCACCAGGTAACTCCAGTCTGAGCAACGGGTTGCAAAAGAATCGCCCTGTGGCATCTGTCCAAACCCTGTGGGCTCCTTGCACCAAGACATTGGCCTCACACTCCAGGTGGTGAGACTGAGCCCACCAAATCATGAGATATGATAAAATAGCTCTTGTCTTAGGCAAGACATTTTTGTCTTAAATTTCGGGGTGGTTTATTCTACAGAAATAGAAAACAGAACCAAATAAGGACAAAATAAAGTTTATTTGCAATATTTTGAATGAGAACAAGGAATTTCAGAGATCAGAAGGGCTCTCCATGATGTCGCCATCAAAATATTCCTCGAGATAATGATTCGACTATAGAATATAGTCAACCCCATCACTGTAGCTGATTAAGGACTGAAAGCTCATTGACCTGAGAGAACCGAAGGGTGAACCGTCTCACGCCTACAAGGGTGGGCTCTCAAATGATCTCATGGGTAGATGGAAGAATTCAGGACATATTTGGGAGAGGAGGCCCTCTCCTCTATTCCCACTGAGTATTGGAAGAGGGTGGAAGGTCTCTAAGCGGAAAGAACTGGAAGCAGGACCCCCAGACACAGTTTCCAGAACTCGGCCAGCTCTCTTTTCAGTTGAAAGTGAGCAAATACAAGTTCCGCCCTCAGAGGGCCAGCCACATACAAAGCCTGGGATTGGCAGGTACTAGCCCCCGGCACTCAGAACCCCACATCCCCGGGGAACTGAATCCCTTCCCCCGGCACTCAGAACCCCAAATCCCGGAGGGCTGAGTCCCCTCCCCAGCA
>NW_027398155.1:0-9506 GCF_003265705.2 Callorhinus ursinus
CCCTGGAGGCAGGAGGTGGGAGGTCAGAGGAGAGGTCGAGGCTGAAGCCAGACAGGTGGGGGTCCGTCCTCCCAGGGACACGTCACAGGAGTGGCCTGGCTGCTCTGGGCAGAGCGGGGGGATGAGACTGAGGCCCAGATCACCGATGCCTCAGCCTAGGTGCGGGGCCAGCCCGTGAAGCAGCCCCCACTGCCCCCCGGCACACAGCCCGTCCCCGAGGCCGTCAGGCATCGTGACCCTGCCTTCACCCCACTTACCTGGCCCCCGCTTCCCTGACCCCTAGCATCACGCTTCTCAGGCGCGGGAAACCAGGGCTGTGGAAAGAGCCACCAAAGACCACTGCTGAGGAGGGTGCACCAGGGATGGCTTTCCATCCGTCCCCGTGCAAAGCAGGAGCAAGGGCCCCCGCGGGGAGCCCAGAGCTCCCTGGCGCAGCTGCAGGGGCTTGGGCAGGGCCAGGGGCAGTTACCCCCAGAGCCCGGGGAACACATCCCATCCACGGAGGTGGCAGGAGGGCGTCACTGCGCACAGTGCTGCATGTAAGCCCCCCCCCCAGCAGCCAGCGGGGGGCCTGTGTGTGGACAGCACAGCAGAGGCTGCCCCACGGAGCAAATCCCGGCCCTGTCCCCAGGCCCCGGGAAAGCAGCCACGGGCCTTTACTCCATAGTTCTCGAATCTTCTCCCTCTGGAAGCTAACAGCACGCCTTCCCCGCTGGCCTTCCGACTCCCCAGCTACATGGTTCCTCGTTCATAAAGTGGGGAGAGGGCAGCTCCCCACAAGGTGGGGTTCAGTGGGAGGGTGTGTGTGGAGGGGCAGCTCATCAGTCCTGTCATGACGATGGGGGTGCTGGCGTGGGGGACAGCTGCCGGCCGGGGGACAGGTTGCTCCCTGCTGCCGCGGCTGCTTGCAATTTCCGGTCGGGGGTCCACATTTCTTCCCTGAAGAGGACCCAGTCGGGCGGTATCAGGAGGAAGGCCATGGTGCGACGTGCGCAGCCTTGTGTTCTTCCTGGAAAAGAGCCGTGGGACCCGGATCACTCCGCTCTGCTCCTCCCAACCTGCCCACGTCCCTCGCGTGTGATTCACATCAGCTCCCGTGGAGGCCGCCCCCCTCTGGCAGGTGGTTTGAGCATCCCACCAGCATCTGGACGACCTGATCCAACACTGGCTTCTCTCTCACTCGCAGGGAGGGGGGCAGGGCGTTCCTCCCTCACAGCACATCGCCCGGACGTCCCCACGGATCCCAGAGGTAGGCAGGTCTCCCCAGGGCCTCTTTCCACCGAGCACCCCCTTTCCTTGGAGTCTAAGATGACGGTGCAGAAACGAGCACTAGAGGACCACGCTGAAGATAGAACAGCATGCACAAACCTGCACACACCTTGCAACCTGGCGCCAAAACACAGGAGGCAAACACGGGTACGACTGAAGGGAGAAGTGGTCCATCCTCCAGGTGTAGTTGGAGATTTCGATATCCTACACCACCAACCGAGTAGACCGCCCGACAGCACCCACCACACTCGGTGCTGCCAACGGCAAAATGCACACCGTCCTCAGTGGGACACAGAACATCCTGCAAGGTGCAAAAAGTGCTCGGTCACAAAACGAGGAGCGAAGCATTGAAGAGAATCGCTCTCACACAAAGCACGCGCTCCCACCACAGGGAGCGAGGTGAGAAGGGCAGCGACAAGGCCCTTTGGGAGCCCCACAACCGCGTGCGAACGAAGCAGCAGGCCTCTAAATAACCGGCGGGGCCATGACGTGTCTTCTGAGCTGCAGGGAAAGGAGAGTACCACAGGCCAACATTCATGGGACGGAGCCAAAGTCCTGTTTCGAGGGAAACTTAGACGGTAAATGCCTGGATAGGAATAGAAAAAATCTCAAGTCGGTGCTTAAATTTTGACCCTAAGAACCTACAATCCCAAGAAAAGGACTAAACAGTGAAACCGAACGCGAGTTCTTTGGGAAGAGCAACACAAGTGCATAAAGCAGTAGCTGACTGACCAAACTCAGAAGGTGCGGTGGGGCAGAGGGAAGGGGAGAGACACAGAGACTCTAAAATCAGGAACGGAAGAGGAGGACTGACACCAGAATAATTCAGAAACTGAAAGCATTTTAAGGGAACACTAGTAACAACTGCTTGCCGACAGTTGAGAGAGCTTAGATGAGACGCAGGCATCTTTGAAAGACACACACTGGAAAACTTTCTTTTTTTTTTTAATGTTAAAAAGATTTTATTATCAGAGTTTGGAAGACAGAGGACTCACCCTGGCGTGCCCCGCGGTGACCCTGGGGCTCCATCGGGGGTGGTGCCCCCGAGGGGACGTGATCGGTGGAGGGTTCCCCCCGGCATGAGTTGGGACAGGCACTCGCCGGGCATCCGTCCCTGAGGCCCTCTGTGTGCTGGCTCTGGGGTCAATGGGACAATGCTCTCCGGGGGGGCCTCTCGTGAGGTCTGATGCTCCGCCCTGGGGGGTGCACGTATTTCCTAGGCCTAGGAGTGTTGGACTACCGGGGGCTGGGCACCAACTTCAGGGACTACGCCATTGTGTTCACCCAGCTAGAGTTCAAGGACGAGGCGTTCAACACCGTGGAGCTGTACAGTAAGTGGTGGACACCACGGGCAGGCCCCACGAACTCCCTGCCACGGGCGGCCACGCTGGGCAACCTCCCGCTGACTGTGCTGAGCCCCGGGCCTCCAGGGTCCCAGAGCAGCACCCCTGCCCTTCGGCCCCCTGCTGGAGGGGTGGCTGGGGCACGGGGCACACGTGGTGAGGGCTCCCCTCCCGCCCCACAGGCCGGACAGAGCTGGCCAGTCAGGAGGCCCTGCACCTCTTTGCTAGGTGGAGCCAGTCCTGGGCTTCCTGTCTCAGCAGCAGGCCACATTGAGGCCGGACCATGAGGGTCACCCGATGCCCACGGGCCCCTGACTGACTTCTGTGGGTCTCGGGGGCCCTCCGAGCCTCAGGGAGTCAGGCAGGGTGGGGGTGGGGAGCTCTACACGGAGTCCCCTGCTCCTGCCCAAAGCCAGGCCTGCAGGGCCGGCCCCGTCTCGGGTGAGGCCGTGGGCAGAGCGGGGTGGCCGCAGTGTGTCCTGGGTGCCCACACTCACAAGTCCTCTTCCCCCCCAGTCACCTGTGCGCACAGGGCTTTCCAGGTCAGCTGTCCTCCTGAGCATCACCCCAGATCCTACACCCCAGAGCTCTACCCCGAGAAGGCCCGGGGCCCGGGACGGGGCTGACACCCCTCGAGGTGAATCTGGGGTCCTGCAACGCTCTGCTTGGGTTTCAGTGAATGCATCGACCTCCCGGTGGGACTGTGCCCGCCGAGTCCTGTGAGGCTGGCCAGGCGCTGGCCTCCTTGCTCAGCCGCCTGGGAGCTTGGTGTGGGGCGGGCTGCTCTCAGGACTCACGGCAGTTCCAAATAAAACGATCCCACAAGGCCCTACAGATGCCTCTCACCTGTGTGCCGAGGGCGGACGGCAATGTCAGACGGGGCGCTGCCCTCTCGGGGCTCCGGTCGGTGCAGGGGGAGGAGGTGGGCGTGGGGCTCACCGAGGGCTGGGCCATACAGCCCAGAACCAGCTCTGGGTGGGGGGCACGTGGACGTGGGTCTTGGCTCCTGAGTGGGGGCTGGGCTGGGGGCAGCTGCTCCGCAAGCAGAGGTCACCACATTCCCTGGGCTGGAGGGAGGACTGTCTGTCTGAGTTAGAGCAGACCCTCGGGGGTCTGGACAGGTGCGGGCTGACGCAGTGGGCGTGGGTGCCCACCAGGGTGCGCGGCTGGGGTGCCACAGTGTCCAGGGCACAAGAGTGTGGCTTTCCCAGGCCTGGGGCTTTGGGGCCAGGGCAGGGGGCAGGATTCCAGAGGGACCGAGCCTGTGGCTCCTCCTGTGGTCTGGTGGGGCCATGCCTGACGTCGTGGCGGAAGCTAGGCTGGGGGCTGCCCATCACTCACGGAGAGGGGCGGTGCGTGCAGGCTAGGGGTGGGCACGCTCACACACATCCAGCAGCCCTGTCCGTCAGCACCTGCTCGGGACGGAGAGCCCTGCTGTCACGCTGGTGCCATCTGTGCCCCATCGTCACCGTGGTCCTGCTTCTCACGTGCAAATATCTCTATGAAGTGACTCACAGGGACGCCTCCCAGCTGCTTGCCTCTCTTCCGCGGGGGCTAGGATGGGAGGCCCAGGGGTCTCACAGAGGAACACGATGGCCTTCAAATTCAGGCAGCACCCGCCTGGCCGAGCCCCTAGGCCGCCCGCCTGTGTCCCAAAGCCCCTCTCCCCCCCGCCATTGACCCACCCCAGGCTGGCTCAAGGCTCTGGGTTGGCTGGACGCCCACGGCAGGGTGAGGTGGGTGGGGAGACTTGAACTCAGTGCCCCGGTGGCCGAGGAAGGAGGGTGACAATGGGACCAGGGAGGCTGACGTGTGTGCTGGTCTTGGCGCTTATGCCTGCTACGGGGTCCCGGCCGCAGGGACAGCTACCCAGGGAGTCCGACAACCTCAACTGGAACAAGGTGAGCCACACACCTGCGTTCCCCAAGGCTGACAGCCAGGCCGACCGGGGCCAGGCATGCAGTGTGTGTGGTGGCTGGAAGATCACTCCCTGAAAATCTCCAAAGGGCCATCCTGGAACAGGGGGCAGTGCCGCGAGGGCGGAAGGAGTTTCAGGCCCTGGCCTCTCTCTGAGGAGCTGGTGGCCACGCAAGAGGGGGGAGGGCCGAGGGCCCCAGGCAGGTGCTGCCTCAGGGCACCGGGGATGCTAGGTGGGCAGAGGCCGAACGAGCAGAGCGTGTTCCAGAACAACCAGATGGCTGGCAGGTGGAAGGTTCTAGTGGAGGTGGCCGTGGGAACTGACTCCCCGGGAATGTGGGTTTGTGGCAGGAAGTCAGAGGGATGGGGCCGAGGGCTGAGCTGGAAGGAAGGGGGAGGCCTTTCACAGGAAGGGAATTCCAGCGCATGGTAACCACAGCCCAGCCCTCGGGGCCCCAGCACACCCGGCACCTGCCCGCCAAGGCCCAGAGGGGCAGCCGGGGCCCTGTGCAGGGGCTGTGCCGACCTGTTGGTGCTGGACCCGGCCCGGGCCTCAGGCCAATGTCAGTGTCCGGTGGGTTCCCGAGGGCCCGGCTGGGAGCCTGGCACGGGCAGCTACGCCAGCACGCTCTCCACAGTTTTCAGGGTTCTGGTACATTCTGGCTGTCGCCTCTGAGGGCCAGAGATTCTTGCCAGGCAGAGACAGGAGGAAGCTGGGGGCATCGATGTTGGAGGTCCACAAAGCGGGCCAGCTGAAGGTGGTCCTTGCCTTCAGCCAGTGAGTGGACCGGGGAGGGGGCCCAGCACATTCTTCACGGAGCCCTGACCACAAACAGCCCAGACATCTCCCTGTCAAGAGGGGAAAGGGAGCCGGGGGCGGGGGGAGCCAGACCCACGATCACCTGCACATCTGACAGACCATCTCTGCGGCCCCGAAACCCTTCCTGCCCCTAAAAATTAAGGCCTGATTTTGGGAGAGGCCACCACGTACACGGGAGCACTCGGCAGAGAGTGGGTGTTCCAAGGGTTTCCCTTAAGCTGTGGGACTGACCCTGCACCAAACTGGAAAATTCCAGGAAACCAGAGCCAACAAAGGGCTCCCGCCTTGCCGCCCCCCCCACCAGGTCACAGGGGTGTCAGTCACACACATTAATTCTGCGGAAAGATAGGAAAAAGGCAATGTTCAGGAATACTTGTGCGTATGAAGGCCCGGGCCTGGAGAGAAAGACCTGGGGGTGGGTGTGTCCCCGGCTTCACGGCCACAGGCCCGGGAGAGGCCGCTCCTCTGTCCCAGGGCTGGGTGGATGGGATGGACAGTGGCCCACGGGGCGGGCAGGCAGGCCACGGTCTGAGAGCCCACAAGCATGCAAGTGCCCGCAGCCTAGGCCTAGAAGGTGGTTGGGTGTGTGGGAGGGACTCCTGACCCTTCCCAGTTGCCCCTGCTGTGCAGGCCTGATCGGGCGGCCCCACGCTTCTCTTCCGTTCCAGTGAAGGGGGCGAGGGCTTCCACGTGCTGTCCACTGACTACAGCTACGGCGTGGTCTACGTGCGCCTGGGCCGGGCCAGGCGGACCTCTAAGACCCTGCTGCTCCTCAGTGAGTCCAGTGGAAAAATCTGGGGAGGGGGCGTGCGGGGTGCGGGTCAGGTGGGGGACGGAGGGGCGACAAGCTCAGAGGGTAAGGTATGGAAGCACCTGCCTCAGCTCGGGCTCCCTGACAGAGCACCACAGACCGCACCGCACGGGCGCCCGCGATGGACATTGATTCTCACGGCTCAGCGTGCCGACCTGGCGAATTCCGGGGAGGTCCCCATTCCTGGTTTGCAGATGGCCGCCTCTTCACTATGTCAAGTGTCGGGGAGAGGGCTCCGGTGTCTTCCTCTTCTTATACGGGCACTGACCCCATCATGAGCACCCAGCTAACCCCACACACCTCCCAAGGCCCCAGGACGTCACACCATCCCTCTAGGGCTCTGATGGATGAATTTGGGGGGACACGAACACACATCCGTTCCTGTCACGGCCCTTGCGCTGCGGGCTGGCAGGAAGTGGGAGGTAGGAGGTCAGGGCCGGGACACACACAGCAAACGGGTGGCCAGGTGGGCGGGCGGAGCGCGGCGCCTGGACGGGGGGACCGGGTGGGCGGGTCTCTGGTGTGGCTGCCACGGGGCTGAGTGGGGGCGGCCAGTGCACGGGCGGAGCCCAGAGGGCAACAGGCCCGGAGTGGGACTGACACTCTGCATGGAGGCAGGGGACCCCCTGGGCTGAGGGCAGGATCGGGGGAGCAGGGGGAGGTGGTGAAGGGAGGGTGGGCGGGGAGCTGCTGTCCAGAGAGGGGTGGGGGGAAGGGGGCACAAACCCACTTCGGGGCACCGAGGCCTGCAGGACAGCCATCGGAGAGGTCGGAGGGGTCCCCTGGAGTCTCCGTGGAGGAGGGCGTGGCCAGGAGCGCAGCGGGAGGGGCATCAGGCTCCGGCCCATGGGTCCTGTGAGCAGAGGGGCCTCCCCAAGTGGCCCTCTGTGGTGCCCGCCTTGGGGCTGCACTGGGGACACCCCCCTACCTCGAAGCACAGAGGGGACAGAGGCACACTCCCCATCACCCGCCTGCTGCCCCCTCCCTTGGCAGCACACTGGCTTCTCTGTCCTGCCAGCTCGGAGGGCGCTGCGGTGGCCACGGGCTCGGGTACGGCCCCAGAGGGCCAGAGCTGGGGACTCTGACCTTGTGACTCTGCTTTCAACTGCAGGCAGACAGAGCAGGTCCAGCTTCCCGAGCATGAAAAAATTCGTAGACATACGTGAGATTTGGGGCTCGCAAACGGTGTGACTGTTCTCCCAAAAGATGGTAACAGACGGCCACGGGCCCTCCCGTGCAGGCCAACAGCACGCCCGGCCCCCATCCATCCCGTAGAGCTCACTGCTTCTCTCCCTCCTGCAGCCTCGTGTGCCCACACCATCCTGCCCTGAGAGCCAGCGTCCACCCACCCATCCCCTTGGGGCTCCACCCGTGGTCCCCCTTGACCCCGGGAACATCGCTCAAGACTGCAGGTCTGCACATCCAATGGCCTATTGGGACGCGTTGGAATACCCCAGGCCACTGATGGGGTGAAGTCCAGGGCCATGGCCGTAGCCCAAGCGGGATCCTTTATGATCTTGGAGAGATGGGGATAGGAAGGGGGTAGGAGGGCAGGTGTTGGCCAGGCAGGAGGATGCCCGACCGGGCCCATTCTGCCCACGCCCTCCAGATTACGTGGGGGAAAGTGTCTGCCACACTACTCTGCTGGGAAGTAGACCACGGCTATTGGACCAATGTTGCCTTCTGTATGCCTCCCACAGCGCGTCTACCACCAGTCCCCGTGGGCCCTGACGTCCTACACTTCCTCAGGAAGTCTTTCACTTATTCGCCCAACATTTCCAAGCACCCGTGACATGCCAGGCACGTGCTAGCTGCCGGGGAGAGGCAAACTGGCGAATTCGGTTTCAGAGATCTGATGCCAAGACAGGCTCGCACCAGCACAGCCGCCAGTCACACGACCGCAGACTCGGGGAAAAGTGTCTGGAGAGAGTGCAAAACAACGGCAGTTCTGACTCACGCCGGGTGGGGCAGGAGGGGTCAGGGAGGGCTTCTCGGAGGAAGGGGCAGTCGGAAGAGAGCTGAGGCACAGAGGTAGTTAGGGAAGTTGGGTGGGCTTCCGCAGAAGAGGAAACCACTTGTGAAAAACCCCAGAGTGGTGGAAGCGGAGGGAAGGGTGAGGGGTGGAGAGCACAGGCCGTGGAGGGAGGTTCAGTCCGAGGACAGGGAGCCCCGGGCAGGCTCGGGGGCTGAGCTTGGAGCCCAGGACCCCCAAACGGAGATGCCACGTGGGGGGCTGGAGTTCAGAGGACAGAGAGATGTGGGAGCCGGTCACCTGGAGTCACCAGTATGTAGTTGGCGATGCAATTCGCTGGTGCGGTTAGGGCCACCCAAGGAGAACACAGTAGAACGGCATCAGTCAGCTACTGCCACGTAAGGACCACCCACAGGATCTCTGTGCTATGAACCGACACGAATGGACTTAGCTTTCCCGTCTGGGCAGCGTGGGGTCAGGTGGTGCAGGCCGGCCCTGCTGGGCGGCGGGGGTCTCCGCAGCTTGCGCCCGCCTTGGGGGGTGGCTGTCCGTGACTGGTTCACGCCGGCTCTGCTGCCATTGTCCCCCTCCCACCGAGGGCGGCCACGTCCTGCTCGTCTCACGGCCACGCCGAGGCCACAGCAGGCGAGGCCACAGCAGGCTGGGAGGAAGGGCGCAGTACAGGACTGCATTTCCGCCTCAGCGGCTAAGTGAAGCAGGGCGAGGGGCCAAACCTCAAGTGCAGAAGGGCCTGCACTCGGTCTGTCGAGGGTCACAGCCCTGGGCACGCGCAGGAGCCCAGGCTGAACCCAGCTCTGTGTCCTCACACAAGGACCGCACCCAGGCCTTGCGTGGGCTGTGGGTGGGGTGGGGTGTGAGGGTGTCACTGTATAGATGGGGCATGGGGGGGTCAGCATTGAACAGCTGGGGGAGGGGCCCTCGCGGGTGGGGCTCTTGTCTGAGGAGGAAGTTGGGTGAGGGGACCCCGGCCATGGTGACCTCACTTCCCTGACAACAGAGCCCATCAGAATTTGGAACCCAGGTAACCAGGAACCCACATTCCAGAGACAGCTCCCGGCCCAGCTCATTACATTAGAGATAGTCAAACCAAGATGTTCACATGCTGCCTTCCCAGATCCGGAGGTTGCCGACGGAAGAAAGTGCGCCCAGAAAATGCTGTCTCCACAAGATGTCCTTTCAGGGCTCCCCACCGCCTCTGGCCGTTTGGTCGGAAAGAACACAAGGTGACACCAGGAGTCTCAGAGCCGGCCACCAAGCCCCACAGGGTCTAATCCACCTGTGCAGCCCCAGATCCCCACCCGTGTGTGTGTGTGTGTGTGTGTGTGTGTGTGTGTGTGTGTGTGTGTGTGTGTG
>NW_027398155.1:9516-13299 GCF_003265705.2 Callorhinus ursinus
GTGTGTGTGTGTGTGTGTGTGTGTGTGTGTGTGTGTGTGTGTGTGTGAAGAGGGGTCATGTAGGGTCGGGCCAACCCCTTTCAAGAGCAGGCTGATGAGGGGTCAGATACCCAGTGGGCAGGTCTTGTTCAAGGTCAAGGGTGGCTGGGTGGGACAGGGTGTGTGTGGATGCGAGCTTCTGCCCTGGGTTTATCCCAAATGCCCTGGAGCGGGCGTCACTGTACCGCGTGCAGGGCTGGGCACGCACAGGTGTGTCTGATCTGGGAGCAGGAGGGGGACTGGGCAGGGGGACAGGGAGGCTGGCTGGGCAGGGCTGTGATGCCTCTGGGCCGGATACCCGTCCCTGTCTCTGCAGACCATGGATGAAATCGGGAGGAGGCTGGCGGACAGCCGTGACATTTCCGGGACCTGGGGCGTGACCCCACAGGGGTCCCCAGGAGCAGGTGCTGGGGATTGCGGGGGAAGGCCTCCGACACCACCCAGACCACTGTCCCTGGTGGTCATTGACTGGATTGTGCTCCAGGAATGGAGCCCACGGAGACCGAGCTCGAGGCTGAGAAGCCTGGGGCGGGGTGCCTGTGGGTGTGTGGGGACGGGTCGGGGCTGGCGCCACAGGGAGGAGCCCCGAGAGGCTGGTGTGGGGCCAGGAGCAAAGACTGTGTGCAGAGCACCCAGCGGGTGGACAGCAGTCGGGGAGGCGTCCCGGGAAGGGCTCCTTCCTGGCTGCGGCTTCTCTGGGAGGCTCTGGGCTGGGCTCTGTCTTGCAAATACCCACGGAGAGCAGGCACGGGGGTGAGCTTTCCTCCTCTCACAGATGTTCCACGACCTAAGGAGCTAGAGCCGGCTCCAACTCCATCAGCAGCTCTGCAGGGAGGGGTGGTGCCTGCAGAGACTTCAGCAGGAGACCAGGAGCCGGCAGTTGAGCTGGCAGTTGACCCGGCACCTGCCCACGGAGAGCCTGACGCCGACCAGGAAGGGCCTGCTGGAGAACCTGTGCCCGGAGAGCCTGCCCCTGTTCCTGCCACTGTTCCTACCAGAGCCAGTGCCCCTGTGCCTGCCCCGAACTGTGGCCCTGCTCCTTCCCCAGACCCCGCTCCTGCCCTGGATCCTGACCCGTCCCTACCCCTGCCAGTGCCCCTGTCCCTGCCCCTGACCCAGATAGTGCCTTGGTTCCTGTATGTGCCATTGCTGCAGACCCTGTCCCTCCCCTTGCATCTGCCCCTTCCCCTTCCCCTTCTTGTGCTCCTGTTCTGGGCCCTGACCCAAGTCCTGCCCCTTCCCCTGCCCATGCCTGTGTCCCTGTTTTCGCCTCTGACCCAAATCTTGCCCCCACTCATGTCCCTGCCCCTGCCGGTGCCCCTGCTAGAGCCGATGGCCCTTCCCTTGCCCCTACTCGTGCCCCTGAGGCTGCCACTTCCCCAGCCCCTGCCTGTGCAACTGTTCTTGCCCCTGCTCTGGATCCTGACCCAGCTCCTGTCCTGGATCCTGCCCCTTCCCTTGCCCCTGCCTCTGCTCCGGTTCTTGCCCCTGACCCGAGTTCTGCCCCTGCCCCTGCCCCTTCCCCGACGTGTGCACCTGTTCTTGCCCCTGACCCAGCTCCTGCGCTGGATCCTTCCCCTTCCCCTGCCCCTGCCTGTATTCCTGTTTTGCCCCTGTCCCAGCTTCTGCCCCTGCAACTGTCCATTCCCCTGCCCCTCCCTGTGCTCCAGTGCTTGTCTCTGACCCAGCTCCTTCCCCTTTCCCTACCCGTTTCCCTGCCCCTGCATGTGCACCCATTCCTGCCCATGACCCACCTCCTGCCCCTGCACCTGTCCGTTCCTCTACCTGTGTCCCTGTCCGTGCCCCTGCCAGAGCCAATGCCCTTTCCCCTGCCTGTTTCCCCATTCCTGCCCCTGCCCCTGCCAGAGCCAATGCCCCTTCCCCTGCCTGGGTCCCTGTTCCTGCCCCTGCCCCTGCCAGAGCCGATGCCCCTTCCCCTGCTTTCCAGGGCCGCGGGCCCTTCCCTTGGCCCTGCCTGTGCTCCTGTACTTGCCCATGACCCAGCTCCTACCGTGGATCCGGCCCCTGTCCCTGCTCTTGCATCTGGCCCTGCTCTTTCATCTGGCCCTGCCCATCCTCCTGTTCCTGCAGGGCTCCCAGAACCACTGCCAGAGCCCACATCCTCGTGGAGAGAGCCCCTTGTACAATTACCCTTATTTCCATCACCCGACCCTGATGCCCCGCCAGATTGTTTCATCCCCTCCCCCTGTGTTCTTTCTCTCTGGTACATATTCACTGTTATATTATCTTTCCTTATCCTCTACGCTGTTTATTATTTATTTTAAATAAAATTAATTGTTTTCTGTTGGACAAGTCTGGAGCATTAATTATATTCCCAATGCTGTGCCACCGCACCACAGAACATTGCTGCACAATATCTGCTTCCGCAAAGGACACCCTGAACCAGAAGGCCTCCCTGCCCATTTCTCCCCGAGCCCAGCCCCTGGCGACCCCTAAGCTGCTTTCTCTCTCTGTTCCTTTCCTGGGTGTTTCCTGTACGTGGAATCACGCAATAGGGGCTTTTGTGTCTGCCCCCCTATTTTCAAAGGGAACTTGTTTCCTTCTGTATTTATTGGACACAGAATTTCCCTTATTCGATATTGAAATGCCTGGGGGTTACAGATCAGACGTAATCAGAGAGGCCACTTTAGGAATTATGGGCACAATCTTGGGGCCGAGACCCCTGTTCCTGCTGGGACACCTCAGCCTGACCCCAGACAGGACAGGGCTGGTTCCTCCTGGGTCCCACACAGAAACCAGGGAAATGCAGAAAGGTGGAAGACACACCCCAAAGGCAATGCATCGCTCACAACCCAAGGCCAGAGAAAGGATTCAGCGGACTCTGGTCCAAACCACGCTCCAAGTCACTGGGTTCCACAGTGAGAGACCACACGCATGCAAGTCCAAGTGGGGACAGGCACGGGGGGAGTCAGAGAAGCGGAGCTACCAGGTAAGGAGTCTGGCAAAAAAAAAAACAACGCTATGGAGGCAGCGCTGGTCACCCTCAGACCGGCAGGTGTCTGGTCTGGGGACCAGCAGCCCTGGGGAGAACGTGAGGAAGCGGAGGTCCCCTGGAGGAAAGGGTGACGGCACCCCTGTCTGGGAGGACAGTGCGCAGCACCCATCCCAGCCTGCAGGTGCACCCATCACCTACTGTGGGCAGCTCAATCCCAGCTTGTTGAAGGGAAGACCCGTGTCCATAATCCCCTATTTGCAACAGAATCCATAAAGGCGAGTTTGTGGATCAACACGTATACAGTGTTTAAGGTACAAGTCTCGAATTCCAACATCCATGGTCTGCTTGTCCACCTTGAGCCTTGTTTGGGAAGCAGGGGTGGGGACGCCCGGGGCTGTGACCTGTGGGAGGGGTGGGGAGGGGGAGCTCTGAATGGAGTGACCAAAGCACACGGGGTGACCTGCCCAGGAGGGACCCTCTCGGTCCCCAGCCCCTCTCCTGACCTCGTGCACGATGGCGAGGGTGTGATGATGAAGGTGCTGGCCCTTGGCTGGCGAGATCCGTAGCTGGTGTCGGAGCTGCTCAGGCTGCACACCGGGCTCTGATCCCAGAGCTGGCGCGAGAGCTGAAGCTGCAGCTGCCCCAGTCTCGGGAGCTTGGGCTCGCATCACTGTTGGACCTGGCTCGAGCTCTGGGGCAGGTGCTAGAGCTGAATCCCCCTCCAGAGATGATCTAGATCCGGTTCCGCACTTGGATAAGGCTCTTGAACCCACGAACGGCTTTCCTCC
>NW_027398156.1:0-13299 GCF_003265705.2 Callorhinus ursinus
GATAAAGAAGAAGTGGTATATATACGCAATGGAATATTATGCAGCCATCAAAAGGAATGAGATCTTGCCATTTGCAACGACGTGGATGGACCTGGAGGGTGTTATGCTGAGTGAAATAATTCAATCAGAGAAAGACATGTATCATATGACCTCACGGATATGAGGAATTCTTAATCTCAGGAAACAAACTGAGGGTTGCTGGATTGGTGGTGGGTGGGAGGGATGGGGTGGCTGGGTGATAGACAGTGGGAGGGTATGTGGTATGGTGAACTCTGTGCATTGTGCAAGACTGTTGAATCACTGATCTGTACCTCTGAATCAAATAATGCAATATATGTTTAAAAAAAAAGAAGAAGAAGATAGCAGGAGGGGAAGAATGAAGGGGAGTATATCAGAGGGGGAGACGAATCATGAGAGATGATGGACTTTGAAAAACAAACTGAGGGTTCTAGAGGGGAGGGGGTGGGGGAATGGGTTAGCCTGGTGTAGGGTATTAAAGAGGGTACGTTCTGCGTGGAGCACTGCGTGTTATCCACAAATAATGAATCATGGAACACTACATCAAAAACTAATGATGTAATGTATGGTGATTAACATAACAATAAATATTTAAAGAAAAAAAATGATACAGTTTCCTTTTGTGTCTCTAACTACAGTCTTTAGCTTAAAATATAATTTTCTGATATAAGAATTGCTACCTCAGCTTTCTTTTGAGGTCCATTGGCATGGAAGATGGATATCCATTCCTTTCCTTTTAAGTCTGGATGTATCTTTCAGTTCAAAATCAGTCTCTTGTAGACAGCATACGGATGGGTCCTGTCTTTTTATCCAATCTGCAACCCTGCGTTTTTATGGGAGCATTTAGGCCATTCTCATTGAGAGTGATTATTGAAAGATATGAATTTATTTTCATGTTGCCTGTGAAGACCTTGTTTCTATGGATTGTCTCTGTAAGTTTCTGTTCTATATCACTCGTGGCATCTTTCTCCTTTTCTAGAACCCCCCTTAATATTTCTTGCAAGGCTGGCTTAGTGGTTTACATATTCTTTCAGTTTCTGCCTTTTTGGAAGCTCTGCATCTCTCCATCCATTCTAAATGACAGCCTTCCCGGATAAAGTATTATTGGCTGCATGTTCTTCTTGTTTAGTACCCTGAATATGTCTTGCCAGCCCCTTCTGGCTTGCCAGGTCTCTGTGGATAGGTCTAACATTATTCTGCTTCTCCTCCCTCTGTACATAAGGAATCTCTTCACCCTAACTGCCCTTAATATGGTTTTCTTGGGTCTAAGATTTTCACTTTTTTTCTATTACATGCCAGGGCGTTAGCCTGTTTTCCTTGATCTTGGGAGGGGTCCTCTCTGCCTCTAGGACACAAATGTTTGTTTCCTTCCCCAGATTAGGGAAGTTCTCAGCTATGATTTGCTCTAATACATCTTCTAGTCTTCTCTCTCTCTACACCCCCTCAGGGATCCCAATAATTCTGACATTGGAAGATTTCATGGTGTCACTTATTTCTCTGATTCTATTTTCATGGATTTTGGGTTGTTTTTCCCTGGCCTCCTCTTTTTTCTTCTCTTCTATCAGTTGGTCTTCTAGATCACTAATTCATTCTTCTGCCTCGCTTACCCTAGCTGTTAGATTATCTAGATCAGATTGGATCTCATTGATAGCATTTTTAAGTTCTGCCAGGTCAGCTTTCATTTCTGCCTTTAGAGACTCTATGTTGCTATTAATTGATTTCTCCATTCTAGCTATTGTCTTCACAACTGTTACCCTGAATTCTATTTCCAACACCTTGGTTATATCTGTAACCATTTGTAAATTTGTGGCAGAAGTCACAGTCTCTGAGTCTTTCCTATGTTGGGGGTTCCTCCTCCTAGTCATTCTGTTGAGGGGTGGTTGAGGGAATGTATAGAGTCCAAATTATTGACCACAACCCAAGCAAGATGCACCTGTTTTATAGGGACCTTAGGGTTGCCAGCCTCTTTTTCTCCCAGCCTGTATTCTGAAGGAGGCGCCTGCTGCACTGTTACTCAGGCAACCCTGTTTGGGCAGAGCTGCCCTGCCCACTGTGGTGGGGGATGGGCTGAGTAAAAACCGTTTTTGGGGGGCTTTTGTTCTCTGGTGGTTTTCCCTGGTGGCTTTCCGCTTCTCTTTTGAGAGTCAGAGGAGAAGAGACTGTTTCCAACCCTCTGCCTCAGAGCAGAGAGATTGCAGTCTGTTCTTCAGTGAGCTCTCCAAGCCACACTATCTCTATTTCTCTCTGTGCTGCTATAAACTGCAGCGT
This sequence comes from Callorhinus ursinus, assembly GCF_003265705.2. Classification (NCBI taxonomy): domain Eukaryota; kingdom Metazoa; phylum Chordata; class Mammalia; order Carnivora; family Otariidae; genus Callorhinus; species Callorhinus ursinus. The sequence goes on from NW_027398156.1 coordinate 2,287, forward strand.
CCTGGGTTGTGTGCCCCTCAGCTGCATTCCCAGTTCTCACCTCCAGGTTGGACACGTCTCTGCCCTTTGTGCTTCTAAAACCGCCAGCCACCCCCAGTTCACACGAGCAACACTCTCTCTCCAGGTTTCAATCTGGAGGGCTGCCCTAAAGTCCTTTCCCCATTGCTACCGGTCTGCGAGTCTGTGCCCAGTCCCCAGTGCAGGAGGTTTTTGCACTCCTGTGTTATTTCACCTTCCTTGTGCCAGTGCTTATGGCAGGTCCCTCCCCCTTCCCTTTATCTTTGAATATCTGCCCACAGAATCATGGTTCCCCACTTCATATGTTGAAACCAACCACCTGCGATTTTCTGTTTGTAGAGATCCAGATCTATCTTCTTACATCTCAGGCTTATTTGGTGGGTGTTCAGAGTGGTCTGGTATATATCCAGCTCAATTCCAGGGACCAGTTGGAATAGGGTCCCCTCCTCCTCTGCCATCTTTTCCTCCTTCCTAGCCCTGGTTTTCTTTTTCAGCTTTCCTCTGGCTCTTCAAGTCTTTTCTGATTCCATACAAATTTTAGGATTATTTGTTCTAGCTCTGTGAAAAATGTCAATGGTTTTTGATAGGAAATGCTTTGAAAGTGTAGATTGCTCTGGGCAGCACAGACATTTTAACAATATTTATTCTTCCAATCCTTGAGCATGGAATTCTTTTCCGTCTGTTTTTGTCTTCCTCAATTTTTTTCTTAAGTGTTCTGTAGTTTTGTGAGTACAGATCCTTTACATTTTTGGTGAGGTTTGTTTTTAGTTATCTTATGGTTTTTGGTGCAATTGTAAATAGGATCAACTCCTTAATTTCTCTTTCTTCTGTCTCATAGTTTGTATATAGAAATGCAGCTGATTTGTATCCTGCCACATTGCTGAATTGCTGTATGGGTTCTAGCAATTTTGGGGTGGAGATTTGAGATTTTTCTAATTTTTTGAGAGTGGCTATTATTGCAATGTACTTCCCTCTTAGGACCGCCTTTGCTGTCTCCCAAAGGTTTTGAACAGCTGTGTTTTCATTTCCATTACTTTCTCTGAACTTTGTTAATTCTTCTTTAATATCCTGGTTGACCCATTCATTCTTTAGTAGGATGATTTTTAACCTCCAAGTGTTTGAGTTCCTTCCAAATTTCCTCCTGTAATTGAATTCCAGTTTGAAAGCATTGCAGTCTAAAGAAATGCAGGGAATAATCCCAAAATTTTGGTATCAGTTGAGACCTGATTTGTGACACAGTATGTGATCTCTCCTGGAGAAAGTTCTATGTGCCCTCAAGAAGAATGCCTTAGGATGGAATACTCTAAATGTATCTGTGAAGTCCATCTTATCCAGTGTTTCATTCAAAGCACTTTTTTCCTTGTTGTTCTACTTAGATGATCTGTTGTGAGTGGCATGTTGAAGTCTTCTACTATTATTGTATTATTATCAATGTGTTTCTTTACCTGATTATTAATTGGTTTATATAATTGGCTTCTCCCAAATTAGAAGCATAAATATTTATAATTTATCCTTCTATATAATTTAAAGATGTAATTATAATTAAATCTCATTGGGTAGACCCTTTAAGTGTGAAACTGTGTCCCTCTTCATCTCTTACTACAGTCTTTGGTTAAAAATCTAATTTGTCTGATATGAGAATTGCTACCCCAGCTTTCTTCTGAGTTCCATTAGCATGATAAATGGTTCCCCATCCCCTCACTTTCAATCTGGAGGCATCTTTAGGTCTAAGGTGAGGCTCTTATAGACAGCATATGGATGGGTCTTGCTTTTTTTCCCAATCTAATACCCTGTGCCTTTTGATTTAGCCCATTTACATTCAGAGTAACTATAAGATATTAATTTAGTGCTATTGTATTACCTGTAAAGTCCCTGTTTCTGTAGATTGTCTGTTTCTTTCTGGTTTATGTTACTTTTGGGCTCTCTGCTTACAGGATCCCCCTTAATATTTCTTGCAAGGCTGGCTTTGTGGTCACATATTCTTTCAGTTTCTGTCTGTCCTGGAAGCTCTTTATCTCTCCTTCCATTCTGAATGACAGCCTTCCTGGATAAAATATTCTTGGCTGCATGTCTTTTCTCATTTAGTACCCTGAATATATCATTCCAGCCCTTTCTGAACTGCCAAGTCTCTGTGGATAGATCCAATGTCAGTCTGATATTCCTACCCTTCTAGGTTAGGAACCTCTTGTGTCAAGTTGCTAACAGGATTTTCTCTTTATCTCTGAAATTTGCAAGCTTCCTTATTATATGTTGGGGTGTTGATCTATTTTTATTGATTTTGAGAGGGGTCCTCTCTACCTCTTGAACATGAATGTCTGTTTCTTTCCCCGGACCTGGGTAGTTCTCAGCTCTGATTTGCTCAATTATACCTTCTGGACCTTTCTCTTTTTTCTCCCTCAGGTACTCCAATAATTCTGATATTATTATTTCATTTTATGGCATTGCTGTTTTCTTGAAGCCTCCCCTCATGGTCCATTAGTTGTTTTTCTCTCTTTTTCTCAGCTTCCTTCCTTTCCATCAACTTGTCTTCTATGTCATTTACTCTCTCTTCTGCCTCATTTACCCTAGCTGTTAGAGCATCCAATTTAGACTGTATCTCAGTTACAGCATTTTAAATTGAAGTCCATTTAGATCTCATCTCTGCTGTAAGAGATTCTCTAGTGTCTTTTATGCTTTCTTCAAACCCAGTTAGTAACTTTATAACTATCATCCTGAATTTCATCATCAATGTTTTACTCATATCCATATCGATTAGATCTGTGGCAGAGGACATTACCTCTACTTCTTTCTTTTGTTGTGAATTCCTCCTTCTGTCATTTTGCCCAGAAAAGAATGGATGAATGATTGAGCACTATCAAAAACATCAAACTTTGTGATGAGCACTGGGTGTGATACACAACTAATGAATCATTGAACACTACATCAAAAACTAATGATGTACTGTATTTTGGCTAACTGAACACAATAAAAATAATCTCAAGCAGGACCCAAGCAAAATATACACTAGACAAATCCTAAGACAAATCCCAGACACAAGAAGGAAAAAGAAAAGAAAGAGAAGAAAAAGAGGGAAAGATAAAAAAAAAAGCACGGGGGAGAGAGAATATAATCTCACAGGGTGAAACAGGGGATCTACTTCGTCCTGAGTGTATTTTGGACTGTGTTAGAAGATAGTAAATCCCAGAATTGTAAAGAAAGGAAAACTTTAGGGGCGCCTGGGTGGCTCAGTCGGTTAAGTGGCTGCCTTCGGCTCAGGTCATGATCCTGGGGTCCTGGGATCAAGCCCCACGTCGGGCTCCCTGCTCAGCAGAGAGCCTGCTTCTCCCTCTCTGCCTGCCTCTCTGCTTACTTGTGCTCTCTATCTCTCTGTCAAATAAATAAAATGAAATAAAATAAAATAAAAAGAAAGGAAAACTTTATAGAAACATATATATATATGTATACACACACACACACACACACACACACACACACACGCACAAATAAAATTGAATAGAGTGAAAGGAAGCCAAAAATGAAGAATATATCTATAAAATGTAAAAGTAAAAAAGGAAAGTAAAAAAAGGACTTAAAAGTAAAGAGATGATAAAAGAAGAAACTAGTTGTAAAGGGAAAAAAGAAAAAAGGAAATGGAAAATTTTAAATTGAAAGATAAATGAATCATGAGATAAAAACCTCGAATTCTATATACTATTGTCCCCTAAAGCTGGATTTTTACAGTCCTGTGTGTTCCATAAACTTGCTGTTCACATTTTCTTCCAGTTGGTCTTTTGAGGAGGGGTCTGCTGTGCTGATTCTCAGGTGTCTTTCCCTGGGCAGAGTTGTACCACCCCTTGCCAGGGTGCTGAGCTCAGTGTAAGCTGTTTTAGTGTGGCTTTTGTTCCCTGAACACTTTCTGGGTCTCTTTAGAGGATCAAAATAAAAATGGCTATGCCCCAATCTCCAGCCCCAGAGCCCAAAGACTGTGGTCCCCTCTCTTCAGTAAACCCTCAGGGATAAGCCATCTTCATTTTTGTGCATGCCAAACTCTGCAAACTCCTGCAGTGCATGCCCACATGATCCTCTCCTAGGGAAGGCAGAGGATTGCCTCTTACTGTCTGTTACAGGGCCCCCACTGTGAGAGCTGTCCCCCGGTCATGTGTGCACCTGCTCCACCCCTTCCTGGTGAAGGCAGAGGGTCCCCACATTCCTGTTCTTTGCAGGCTACATACTGGGAGAGTGGTCACCAGATCCAGTTGTGGTTCATAGTTTATGGCCAACTGAGAGCACCCTCCTAGGATTTCTGTCCATAACCAGGTTCCCCACACCAGTACTTGGGAACTCTACTGGCTCAGGTACCCCTGTTCTTTCTGTGATTCTTGGGATCCTGAGACCACACTGTCCTACCTAGAATTCTGCCCCATTTCACCACCTGAGCATCTGGGAGACAGGGATGTCTCTCACTGAAGCAGATTTCTAAGGGTTCCAAATTTGCCTTCCTGGGCTATATCACTTTCTGGCAGTCGGCTTATTGAGGATCCCTGCCCCTGCCATCTGTCTTCTGATACATCCCCTCTGAATCACTTCTCCACATATCCTACCATGCAAAAAGTGGTTGCTTTTCTACTTCTAAAGTTCCAGATACTCTTTTCTTACATCTTAGGTTGAATTCATGGGTGTTCAGAATGATTAGATAGTTATCTGGCTAAATTCAAGGGACCAGGTGAAACGAGGTCCCCTACTCTTCTGCCAGCTTGCCTCTTCATCAATGTCATTATATATATATGGAATGTATTCAGCATAAAAATGAATGAAGTTTTGGCCTTTGGGACAGCATGGATGGCCCTGGAGGGCATTATACTCAGTGAAATAAGTTAGACAGAGGAAGATAAATACCAAATGATCCCACTTATATGTGGAATCTTAAAAACAAGAAAAAAACCAAACCAAGCATGTGGATATTCAGAACATATTGGTAGAAGCCTGAGCTAGGGGGTGGGGAGTGGGTGAAATGTGTGAAAGTGTCAAAAGGTAAAAATTTCCAGTTATAAAACCAATAAGTCATGGGGATGTCATGTTCAGCATGGTGAGTCTAGCTAACAAAACTGTATTGTAGATTTGAAAATAGCTAGGAGAGGGGATCTTGACAATTGTCATCATGAAAGAAAGTTTGTAACTGTGTATTGTGATGGATGTTAACTGAAATTGTTTTGATCACTTTGCAGTACATACAAATATCAAATCTTTCCATTGTACACCTGAAATTAGTGCAACGTTATGTCAGTTATATGTTAACAACATCAACAAAAACAAAATAATGACAAGGGACTGTTCATCCATAACATTGGCTCAGGGTTGAGTCCCAAGTATCTTGGGCCCACGTGAGTGTCATAGGCATTCTTAGCCCTTAGCATCTCTATCCATAGGCTGAGGCTTAAAGGGGATGATGATAAAGTCTATATCATCCACAAGAGCAGTTAAGGAGTAAAATAGAATGACAACAGGGCGAAGTGAAAACTGTGATTTCGTATTTTCCTCTATGATGAAATTATATAAATGAAATGAAATTAAATAAAATTAAATAAACTATATAAATGGCCTTAGATGCCAAGTGTAGTTTTATCCATCCATATTACCCATCCATAATACAAGTGTGTTTATTCCTTCAGGAAGCCTAGGGAAATTTTACTTGGCATTATATATATCATTTGAAAAGAAATAATATTTATGAAATCAAGGTGGTCCTGTAAATGATATGGAGGTTTTCAAATATTTCTGTTCCAAGGTTGGGAAGAACTATGGGAACGTATGAACATGGATAAGGGGAAAAACTGTATGTATATCAGACAGAGCAGAAAGCTTAGAAAATGGAGTTTTCTGAAATTGTAAAAAGAAGTTGAATTCTAAGAAATGGAAATTTTTGGAAATACATAGGGTCAAACTCTATTTTATGATGAACAAAAATTTTGACTTTGAGCCCTGCAATTAGGGCACTTCTTCACCACCAGGAGGACACTCGTCCCTTTTACAGCAGCCATCCTGAAGAATCTCATTAGAGCCTCCTTTATGTCTCTGTTCCTCAGGCTGTAGATGAAGGGGTTCAGCATGGGTGAGACCACCGTGTACATCACTGAGGCCACTGCACCTGCGTGGGAGCTCTGGGTAACAGCAGAGCTAAGGTACACTCCCAGGACAGTAAAATAAAATAAGGAGACAACTGAGAGGTGAGATGCACAGGTGGAAAATGCTTTATACTTGCCCTGAATTGATGAGATTCTATGTATGGAGGAAATAATCTTAGAGTATGAGTAGAAATCCCAGCGAGGGGACCACCAGCCAGCAGCACAGCTGAAACATACATCACCAAGTTATTAAGAAAGGTGTCAGAACAGGCAAGTTGGATCATCTGATGGAGTTCACAGAAAAAGTGGGGGATTTCCACCTCTGTACAGAAGGACAGCTGCAACACCATCGAGGTTTGTAACACAGAATGCAAGACACTCATGATCCAGGACACCAGAACCAGCAGTCCACAGAGGCGGGGGTTCGTGATGACCGTGTAGTGCAGGGGGTGGCAGATGGCCACAAAGCGGTCATAGGCCATCATAGCCAGGAGAAAGTTGTCCCAGCCTGCAAAGAGTGTGGAAAAACAGATCTGGCTGATGCATCCTGTATAGGTTATAACTTTGCTCTGTGTTTGTATATTCACCAACATCTTGGGGATGGTGGTGGAGGTGAAGCAGATGTCTACAAAGGACAGGTTGGCAAGGAAGAAGTACATGGGGGTGTGGAGGTGGGAGTCTGAGCTGACGGCCAGGATGATGAGCAGGTTCCCAAACACAGTGATCAGGTATATGGAGTGGAAAAGCCCAAATATGAGGGGCTGCAGTTCTGGTTCATTTGATAATCCCAGAAGAAGAAATCCTAAAATGTGGGTATCATTGCCTGGTCCCATGTGGTTGTTGTAATAACTATAAATTAAGGGAAAAAATGATTATTTTTTAACACAAATGGGCACGATTATTATGGCAGAAATGTTATAATTAAAATGACATGTGGAGGGGGGAAGCAGGCATAAAAGAAATTGGATAGGCTGTATTCTTTCCTGGGAGTTCGGGAAGACCTAAACAGAAGGTGAAATTTGCAGAGAGCCCTCAGAGAAGACTCCACAGAAGACACAAGGTCATTTGGTGACTTCTGTGCCCTGTTGGAGAAAGAGTCAGTGCAAAGGCCCCGAGAAGGTACTCTCGTTCGGATATCCGGTACTCAAATGGAGCTAGTGTGGTCAGGAGACCAACCAGAGAGGGTGATGGGAGGTGGTGTCAGGGAAGCTTGAGGAACGAGGTGGCCTCCCCACGGCAGATGAGACCTTGATACACGAGGAGTCCTTCATTCACATGATATTCCTTGCACATCAATAAAAACGGATTCCTTGGGCGCCTGGGTGGCTCAGTTGGTTAAGCGACTGCCTTCAGCTCAGGTCATGATCCTGGAGTCCCGGGATCGAGTCCCACATCGGGCTCCCTGCTCAGCAGGGAGTCTGCTTCTCCCTCTGACCCTCTTCCCTCTTGTGCTCTCTATCTCTCATTCTCTCTTTCTCTCAAATAAATAAATAAAATCTTTAAAAAAAAATGGATCCCTTCCCTATTTCCACATGTTAGTTTACATCCTGGAGTCTCTATTTTAATGGTTCCATATTGACACACTGCAGACTCCCGGGGCCATGTGACTACCAGGCACTTCTTACCCCCAGCTACAATATTTAGGAAAGAAATGATACTAGTTAAGCTCTAGACATCAAATTATCATTGCCTTCACAAATATAGAAAAGTACCCAAATTTCAGATGGTAAGACTCCCATGAACATGTAATATGGTGCTCAATTTTAAATGTGACCATTTTGTCCTGTATTTAGAGAAGTATAAAAAACTAAAAGGAGGGCGCCTGGGTGGCTCAGTTGGTTAGGCGACTGCCTTCGGCTCAGGTCATGATCCTGGAGTCCCGGGATCGAGTCCCGCATCGGGCTCCCTGCTCGGCGGGGAGTCTGCTTCTCCCTCTGACCCTCTTCCCTCTCGTGCTCTCTCTCTCTCATTCTCTCCCTCTCAAATAAATAAATAAAATTTAAAAAAAAATAAAATTTAAAAAAACTAAAAGGAGACAGAGAAAAGGAAGAGGGGGGAAGAATGGACAAATAAGCCCAAGTGGGCCCTAAGAGATCGTGATGATGAGAAATTTTCCCTGCTTCTGGCTGCATTCCAATACTAGGTATATCCCCTTCATGCCCAGAATAACTAATAAAACATCAAGAAGCAATTTCTCCAAAAGAGAAGAGAGTGATATGTTTATAAGATACCTTAATGTATGAACATCCACTAGAAATATGAGCAAAAGGAACAAATCAAGAGGAAATATACAACATACAAAAATAGGGGAGTTTTATGCAGATGAAATCGTAAAAGACTTTTCTAAATGATATTAAATACAAAATTTTGGAACCAGTGAATGAGTTTTGAAACCTCGATCTACCACACTTCAGCCATTTGAATTTGGGAAGACAACCAATTCATTTTAGAATGTTATTCTCACCGGAATAGTGGTCTTCCTAAGGTCGTCAACAGATTGAGTCCATATATGTAAAAAGTTGAGCATAGTTCCTTCCTGTTAGTATATTAGTGGTTATTCTCTTTGTTCAGTCAACTTTGTATGTGTGTACATACATGTGTATTTGTGTGTTTGCATGTACACCCATGCTTGATATAATGTAAACTCATGCTTGCTGTGGACAATAAAAAAATTGGAATCCACTGCAGTAAAGGAAAAAAATGGTTTTAATAGAAGGCCAGTGCCAGCTAATGTGGGAAAAACAGTATGAATGAAGAGTCCATCAGAAGACCAGGTTGCAGAGGGAAAAAGCAGTCAGTATGTGTGCTGATGTTACATCAGAGGCCAGAGAGCCCATGCAGACTGCTCCACTGGCCTCCTTATGGAGTCCACCTCAGGCCTCTGATCTAATTGTCATTCCTATCCCTTTGCCCTGTTTATTTGACCACACTTGTTTTTATGTGGCCAGAGAGTGGATGAGGCTGGCTCTTCTCTTACTTTCCTTGGTGACATTCACTCCTTTGTTATCTTGGGCTTTGGGGTTTGCTCTTTGTTTGACACAGAATCCGATGGGTACTTGTCATTCATGCTTCTCTGTTACTTGTCTGACATGCAGAAACCTTCGCAGACCATACTTTGTAAAATCTTGCATGTTCCCTGACAATCTAACCCCTTTCTGTATATGATTTATCCTTGAAGACCCTGTGTCATATGAGCAGTTATTTCCCTCACCCTCACCCTCACCAGTTATTTCCCTCACACCTCACAAAGGTGTGAGCATACATTTTTAAGAAAATGAGAATTCATTAAATAGAAAGAATGGTAGGGAAAAAAATAAACTCATGTTAAATAAGGTGGATTCAAATAACTTGTCTTCAACAAAACTGAACAATAATTTAATACATCTTACAGAAAAGATATACAATAGCAACAATCATATCAACATGGGTCTCTAATTCAGGATGAAATGGCTAAAAGCTTGGGATAAAAGAATAGGAAAAGATCCAATTCCAGAATATAAAATGGTAGAAATAAGGACAATTAGATGCAATAAGACGGCTATATGTGTAAAAAACAATTCTTACTACTAAGGATACAAAAGAATTTCAATGTTTCAAAGCAATGAGGGGAAAACAATGTCATCAACTGATAATTTCGACCACTCAAAATATGTAGGCTTTCACTCGATCCTATACATACATCTATACACAATACATGGATTCAGTGGCAAACAGCAAACCTGGTGAAAAAATTGCTTTTCTTATAAGAAAACAATCAAAACACTAAAAACACACAGATCCCAATACATGAAAGCAATGCACTTGCAAAAACAATTTGCATATAGGAAGTAAATGGCTAACAAAGTCAAAAATATATTCAGGATCCTTAGTATTAAAATAGTTGCAAAGTAATGCTCCTTGGCATATCCCTTCATGCATATTAAGTACATTTTTCCCCAGTGGATACCAATGGGAGAGATGACTGTGAAATACACATCTCAAAAACTGCTGTCACAAGGTGGTATTTATCTCCACGGACCTGGCTCCTTCTAATAAATACAGAACAAGCTAAATGCACCTCATCTGAATTTTTTTTTAATACTCTCACTCCAGTGCTCACACTTCCAAGCCTAATGCTGTTTTCCCATGCCCCTTACCTGCAAAACTCCTTGAATATGCTCTAATTTCACTGGAACCACTTTATGTCCCTCATTCCTTCCTCTATCCCATCCAGTTGGACTTCCATTCCCACAACGTATTGTGATCCCTGTATTGCTGAGTCCAGTGAACACTTCTTTTTAAAATATATTAATTAATTATTTTTAACCTTAGTAGTCAACCCAGCAAACAAACATGCAATCTCTTGGCTCTAGATAGGCTGGTTAGGCTCCCAGGTAACCTCAGGTAAAGGTTCTCAGGTTCCATTCTCTCTGATCCATTCCTGAAATACCTGTTGAGCTCTCAGACTCACCTGGTTGGGGACTATAAGATGAAAGTCTCTGTGTGGAGGTCCAAATTCCTCCCCAGGTAGCTGATGATGGAGACCCAAGCTCTGTTCCCAGAGAGGACAGCAGGAAGCAGTGAAGCATGGGTCTCCTAGCCAGCCTTAGGAACGCAAAACCAACAACTATGTTCTGTCCTGCACAAGGATGCACCATGGTAAGGGACTGCCCGTGGAGGAGATATTTATAGCACCCTGTGTCTGGTCATTAGGCACTGTTTCTATTGTTACTCCCACCTCTGAGCATATTATTTCCCCGTGGATCACTGGTCTGGAAATTTCCAGAAAGGAATTTTTTTCCAGCCAATTCTCGGTTCCCAGGAGACCACATTAGAAGTCAGGTGAATCCAGTTTTTCTTACTTCTTCTCCATGATCTTGCCTGCCTACTAGAGCTCTAACCTCCTTTCATCTTA
>NW_027398157.1:0-10984 GCF_003265705.2 Callorhinus ursinus
AGGGTATGTATTGAATGGAGCACTGGATGTTATATTCAAAGAATGAATCATGGACCACTACATCAAAAACTAATGATGTGGGCGCCTGGGTGGCTCAGTTGGTTAAGCGACTGCCTTCGGCTCGGGTCATGATCCTGGAGTCACGGGATCGAGTCCCATGTCGGGCTCCCTGCTCTGCGGGGAGTCTGCTTCTCCCTCTGACCCTCTTCCCTCTCGTGCTCTCTATCTCTCATTCTCTCTCTCAAATAAATAAATAAAATCTTAAAAAAAAAAAACTAATGATGTAATGTAGGGTGAATAACATAACATAATAAAATAAAATAAAAAATGAAAAAAATCAATCAGTGGAATTCACCATTTTACAAACTGAAAAAGATTATAAATATCTCAACAGAAGCAGAAAAAATATTTCTCAAATTCAATACCCATTTCTGATAAAAACTCAGAAAATCAAGGATAAACTGGAACTTCTTCAACTTGACAAGGGACATCTATAAAAAATCTATGCTAACCTTCTATTTAATAGTAAAGGCTAAATGCTTTCTCCCTAAATTATTGAACAAGGGAAAGATGTTTCTTTTCTCACTTCTATTCAAAATTGTAGTGGAGGTTCTAACCAGTGCAATTAGACAAGAGAAAGTAGAAGGCAACCAAATGGAAAGGAAGAGGTAAAATAGTCTTTATTTGCAGATGACATTATATTGTAGATAGAAATTTCCAAGAAGTTAACAACAAAAACATTATTAAAACTAACAAATGAGTTTGATAAGGTCATTGACTGCAACACCAATATATTAAAATCAATTTTATTTCTATGTACTAACAAGAAACAACCTGAAAATGAAATCAAGAAAATAATTCCACTTATAATAACACCAAAAATAATACAGTACTGGAATAATAAATCTACATAAAGATGTTCAAGACTTGTACACTGAAGATTAGAAAACTAATGATGTACTATATGTGGCCTAATTGAATTTAAATTAAAAAAAGAAAACATTGTTAAAAGAAATTGAAGATCTAAATAAATGAATAGTCAGTCCATGTTCATGGATTGCAAGACTCAATATTATTAAATTGGTAATTCTTCCCAAATTTATAGATTCAATGCAATATCTAAAAAAAATTCAGCTTTTTTATAGAATTGGGCAATAAAATTGTAAAATTTATATGAAAATGAAAAAAACTCCAAATATCCATTTTTTGAGAAAGAACAAAATGGAGGGTTTCTTGATTTTAAAACTTACCATTTTGATTATTAAAATTAACTTTCCAGTAAGTTTTTTATAAATCTTTTGCATAAGGATAGAAATACAGATCAATAGAACAGATTGAGAGTCTAGAAATAACCTTGCACATTTATAGTAAGTTGATATAGACAAAACTGCCAAGGTATTCAATGGGGCAAAGAGCTACATTTTCAACAAATGGTTTTGAAGAGAACGGGATGTCCATACATAAGAACATGGATTTAAGTCTTTACCTCCACACCATACACAATAATTAACTTAAAAAATTGATAAATTGGCTCTTTCCCATCTTGAAAGATGGCAGGTGAAAAATCAGAAGCTGGATACTAAAGAGAAAAAACCGGAAGTCAAAAAGTGTGATGCTGGGGGCATCTGGGTGGCTCAGTTGGTTAAATGACCGACTCTTGATTTTGGCTCAGGGTTGTGGGATGGAGCCCTGCAGAGGGCTCTGCACTCAGCGGGGTGTCTGCCTAAGGATTCCCATGCTCCCTTTCCCTATGCCCTTCCCTGCTCTCTCAAATAAATAGATAAATCTTAAAAAAAAAAAAAAAGAGGAGCCTGATGCTGGTGGCAAAGTTAAGAACAGTAAACTCCAGGCTAAAACGCCAAAGAAGCAGAAGCCCCACCGCAGCCAAAGCCCTGTCCTAGTCAGAGGAACTGGCAGATATTCCTGGTTAGCTATGTATTCCAGAAAGGCCATGTACAAGAGGAAGTATTCAGCAGCTCAATCCATGGTTGATAAGAAAAAGAAGGAGAAGGTTATTGCTACTGTCACAAAACCAGTTGGTGGTGACAAGAATGGTGGTGTCCGAGTGGTTAAACTTATCAAAATGCCTAGGTATTATCCTACTGAAGATGTGCCTCAAAAGCTATTGAGTCATGGCAAAAAACCCTTTCAGTCAGGTTGCCTGGGTGGCTCAGTCAGTTAAGCATCTGCCTTTGGCTCTGGTCGTGATCCCAGGGTCCTGGGATTGAGTCCTGTGTCGGGCTTCCTGCTCAGCCTGCTTCTCCCTCTCCCTCTGTGCTCTCTCTCAAATAAATAAATAAAATCTTAAAAAAACAAAAAGCAAAAATCCTTTCAGTCAGCTTGTGAGAAGACTGCGAGCTAGCATCGCTCCTGGCACCATTTTGATCATCCTCACTGGGCACCACAGAGGCAAGATGGTGGTTTTCCTGAAGCAACTGAGCAGTCACTTGCTGCTTGTGACTGGACCTCTGGCCCTCAGTTGAGTTTCTCTGCGTAGAACACACCAGAAATTTGTCATTGCCACCTCCACCAAAACAGTTATCAACTGTGTGAAAATCCCAAAACATCTTACTGATGCTTACTTCAGGAAGAAGAAATTGTGTAAAGGTGAGATCTTCCACACAGAGAAAGAGAAATATGGGACTACAGAGCAGCTCAAGGTTGATCAGAAAGCTGTGGACTTATAAATGCTGCCAAAAATCAAAGCTCTTTCTTAGCTGTAGGGCTACCTCCACTGTGTGTTTTGTCTCACAAATGGAGTTTATCCTCACAAATTGGTGTTTTAATTTCTTACAAAGAACCTAATTAAATGATTCATTTCAAAAAAGTAAATAAAATAAAAAATTTAAAAATGGATAAATTGGACTTCATCAAAATTAAAAGTGTGCTTTATTTTACAGAAAGTAAAAGAAGCCACAAACTGGGAAAAATATTTGCAAATCATATATCTGATAAAGAACTTATATCCAAAATATATAAAGACCTCTTACAACTCAATTATAAGAAGGCAGATAACCCAACTAAAAAATGGGCAAAATATTTTAATAGACATATTGCCAAAGAAGATACATGAATAGCCAATAAACAAATGAAAAGATGCTCAAAATCATTAGTATTAGGGAAATGCAAATTAAAACTACAAAGAAATACCCTTTCACACCCACCAGGATGACTCTGTAATAATAAAGAGACAAAAACAAGGGTTTGTAAGATTATGGAAAAACTGGTTCCCTCATATACTACTGGTGGGAATGTAAAATGATGCAGCCCCCAAAAACAGCTTTGAGCAAAAATGCTCAAAAAGTTAAAGAGAAATAAAAATATAGGTCTATACAAAGATTTATACATGAATGTTCATAACTCATTCATAGTTACCCCAAACTGGAAACCATCAAATGTCCATCAAACTGGTGAATGCATAAACAAAATGCATATATTCTTTTTTTTTTTTTTAGGGAAGTTAGAAAAGTCTCTTTTAAGTTTTTAAACTAAAATTTCACCCTGGTGAGATGATTGATTTGGGAAGTAAATCCAAGGCAAGCTCTCCACTCTGTCGGGTGGGACACCCAGTGGGAGAGGCAGGGTGGCCGAGGAGGATCAGGACCCCTGCTAGGCAGAGCCTGAGTGTCTGGCCCAAGCCGGCTCTTTAGTTCTGCACAAGCCCCGCACATCTGGCTGGCGACGGGTGACACCAGAAGAGACCCGGAGCTTCAGGGCCCCTGAGGAGCCAGCCACGGAAGTCCAGTTAGGGAGAGCTCGTGATGGCAAGGGGCCTCCACACCTTCGGCCGACGGGCGCTTCAGGGAGCCCCTGCTGTGAAACTCCTTGATGGATCCCACGGTGGTCCTCTTGATTCCCGAAGGCATGACCTCCGAGAGGCAGCTAGCAGACCCCTAATGACTACAGGATCACCCCACCTGGCTTCCAAGCACCTGCTCTGGAACGAGGGGTGGAGGGAAGGTGTGCTGGCCCAAGAGGACGCTCTGGCCCTTCCCTGCTGACCCCAACACCTCGGTCAGCCAGCCCCATTCTCACATACATTAGTTATATTTATATTTTCATATATATTATATTTATATATTAAAAAGAGAAAAAAACTTGTCTGAAGAGAAACTCCTGAAGGACCCAAGTGGCTCAGGAAGTTTACTATCCCCCCCAACCCACAAAAATTATTTTATAAAATCTTCCAGTGTGATCTTCAGGAAACCCCCACCCGCCCCGACTCCCCCCACCCCCGCCCTCCTGTATCCCCACGACCCTGGACTGCCCCCCCGCCCCCAGCTCCAGCCCAGTGCCCGGCAGCATCCAGTCTCATCTCTGGCCATCCATGACAGCCATGGCTTTCTGCTGGGGGCCACGTGGGCTGTGGGTGGTGGAGGTGGTGGAAGCTGTGGGCCGTGGGGGAGGAGGGCGGGATCCAGGCGGCCTGGTGGCTGGGTGGGGACGAGACCCAGAAGGGGCTGAAGCTTGCAGGGGGGGAACAGGCCATGGCCGTCATGGGACTATTGCTGCCCTGCAAGCCCTCGGAGGCACGAAGCTTGGAGAACATGGCCAGTGCGTCAGGGAAGTTGGGCGGTGTGGCAGGTGTGTTGCTGGGGGTGCACATCTGCATCTGGTCGTGGTGGTGGCTGTTGGGAACGTTGGTTTCTTGGAAAAATGTGCTCAGGGCGGTCTCGAACTGCCAGTGGGCCGCCTGCCGCAGCTGCTTCGCCTGGTCGGCTGCGCAGTCCGCGGCCAGCACGAACTGGTTGATCATGACCTGGTGCCGCAGCTCGTCCATGTTCACCGACATGGCTCTGGCCGCCGCGCGAGCCCTCGGCTCGTGCTCGCCGCTGCCCGCCCACAGCCTCCCGACCCTCGCCGCCCGCCGCCCGCCGCCCGCCGCCCGCCGCCCGCCTGGTGAGTCCAAAATGCATATATTCTTAAGATGGAATACTTTTTGGCAATAAATTGTTACAGAGTACTGATACATGGTATAAGATAGAAGAACCTCAAAGATATGCTACATGAAAGAAGCCAGATGGAAAAAGATTACATATTGTATGATTCTATTTACCAGAAATGTCCCTAAAAGGCAAATCCATACAGACAGAAGCAGATTAGTCATTTTCTGAGGCTAGGGGTGGAAAAAGAGAGTTAGCAAATGGAAAAGAGATCCTTTTGGGATGATGGAAATGTTCTAAAATTGAGTTGTGGTGTTGGTTGTATAACTCTGCAAATTACTGAAACTCTTGGAGTTTTATATTACAATGAATAAATTTTTAGGGTATGCAAATTATACCTCAATAAAACTGTTCAAAAAACAAAAACCAGGAGGGCTTTTTAATAGAAATTGATGATTTGCTTCCAAAATTTAGAGGAAATATTAAAGTCATAGAATGGCCAAACATTTTTTTGGAAAGAGAACAAAGTTGGAAAACTTACACTATCTGATTTCAAGATTTCTATTAAGCTGCAGAAATCAAAAAATTATGGTATGGCTTAAGACAGATATAGAGATCAGTGGAACTGAATAGAGTCCAGAAATAGATTCACACATGTGTAAAAACTGACTTCAGCAAAGATGCTAAGGTAATTCAACAAATGGTACTGGAACAATTCATAAGTGTAGTAGGCAGAATAATAACCCTCACCCCAAAGATGTCCATGCTCTAATCCCTAGAACCTGGGAATATGTTATCTTCCATGGCAAAAGGGACTGAGTGAAAGATTTGAGGAGTTGGGGGAGATTATCCTAGGTTATTCAGGTTGGCCCAATGTAATGACAAGTGTCCTTAAACATGGAAAGAGAGGCAGAATAGAGTCAGAGGGTGATGTGACCACGAAAGGAAGACACAGTGCAATGCAACGTTGCTGGCTTTAAAGATGGAGAGAGTAGATCACAAACTAAGGAATGTGGGTGGCCTTTTGAAGTTAGAGAGGCAAGGAAATAGATTCTTCTGTAGATCCTCCAGAAAAGAATGCAGCTCTGCTGACATCTTGATTTTAGCCCAGTGAGACCCTTGTTGGGCTTTGAATCTACAGAACTGTAAGATAGTAAGTTTGTGTTGTTTTAAGCTACTAAATATATAGTAATTTGTTATTGGAACTACTTTGATCCACACCTCATACCATATATGAAAACTACCTCAAAATAGACCTAAATGTAAAATTTAACACTATAAAACTTTTAGAAGAAAACATATGAAAAAACATTTGTGACTTTGGTTTTCTTAATCATAACACCAAAAGCAGTATCAATAAAAGAAAATACATTTAAACTATACTTCACTTAAATTAAAAACTTCTATCTTCAAAACAGTGTTAAGAAAATGAAAAGCTAAGCCACACCAATGGGAGAAAATATTTGCAATACATACATCTGAGAAAGGACTAGTATTCAAAATATATAAAGAATTCTCATGGATCAATATAAGATAAACAACCTAAATGAGCAAAAGATTTGAACAGACTCTTCATAAAAGAAATAGAAAAATAGTCAGCACATGAAAAGATGTTTTACATCATTATTCATCAGGGAAGGATAAATTAAACCAAAGTGAGATACCACTTCACATCCACTAGAATGGTAAAATTGAAAAGTGTCATAATGTCAAGTGGTGGTGAGGATGTGGGACAACTTAGGACTCTCAAACCTTGCTGGTGGGAATGTAAATTATACCATCAATTGATGGTTCTTACAAAGTTAAGGACACATTTATTTTTCAACTCAGCAATTTCTCTCAGACATCTTTACCCATGAGAAATGAAAACATAATCTGTACAAAAACCTATCAATTTGTACGTGAAAACTGTAAACTTTTATGTGGAAATTCATCACAGATTTATGCATAATTATCTCAACTGGAAACAAATGTACATCAACACGAGAATGATTAATGAACTGGTATATCTATATGAAGGAAAACTATTGAACAATAAAAAGGTAGAACTGTTCTATGCATTAACATGGGTGAATGTCAAAAACAATTTGCTGGGCTCAACCTAATTTACACAACAGAGTTCATGCTTTATGATTCTATATTTTAAATGAAATGCTCCAATAGACCAAAAAAAAAAAAATCTGTAATGAGAGAAAGTAGCTTAGTGGTGCCCTGAGCCAGGACGGGTGGAAATTGACTACAAAAGGGTGTGGGAAAGCATTTTGGGTAAAGGAAATGTTCTGTATCTTGACTGTGGTGGTAGGGGTTGCACATTTTTCTTTCTTTTAATTTTTTTATTGTTATGTTAATCACCATACATTACATCATTAGTTTTTAATGTAGTGTTCCATGATTCATTGTTTGTGCATGACACCCAGCGCTCCACACAGAATGAGCCCTCTTTAATATCCATCACCAGGCTAACCCATCCCCCCAACACACTCCCCTCTAGAAACCTCAGTTTGTTTTTCAAAGTCCATCGGCTCTCATGGTTCGTCTCTCCCTCTGATTTACTCCCCTTCATTCTTCCCCTCCTGCTATCTTCTTCTTCTTTTTTTTTTCTTAATATATATTGCATTATTTGTTTCAGAGGTACAGATCTGTGAGTCAACAGTCTTGCACAATTCACAGCGCTCACCATAGCACATACCCTCCCCAATGTCTATCACCCAGCCACCCCATTCCTCCCACCCCCCACCACTCCAGAAACCCTCAGTTTGTTTCCTGAGATTAAGAATTCCTCATGTCAGTGAGGTCATATGATATATGTCTTTCTCTGATTGACTTATTTCACTCAGCATAACACCCTCCAGTTCCATCCACGTCGTTGCAAATGGCAAGATCTCATTCCTTTTGATGGCTGCATAATATTCCATTGTGTATATATACCACTTCTTCTTTATCCATTCATCTGGCGATGGACATCTTGGCTCTTTCCACAGTTTGGCTATTGTGGACATTGCTGCTATAAACATTGGGGTGCACGTACCCCTACGGATCCCTACATTTGTATATTTGTGGTAAATACCCAGTAGTACAATTGCTGGATCGTATGGTAGCTCTATATTCAACTGTTTGAGGAAACTCCATACTGTTTTCCAGAGGGGTTGCACCAGCTTGCGTTCCCACCAACAGTGTAGGAGGGTTCCCCTTTCTCCACATCCCCGCCAACATCTGTCGTTTCCTGACTTGTTAATTTTAGCCATTCTGACGGGTGTGAGGTGGTATCTCATTGAGGTTTTGATTTGGATTTCCCTGATGCCGAGCGATGTTGAGCACTTTTTCATGTGTCTGTTGGCCATTTGGATGTCTTCTTTGGAAAAATTTCTGTTCATGTCTTCTGCCCATTTCTTGATTGGATTATTTGTTCTTTGGGTGTTGAGTTGGATAAGTTCTTTATAGATTTTGGATACTAGCCCTTTATCTGATAGGTCATTTACAAATATTTTCTCCCATTCTGTCGGTTGTCTTTTGGTTTTGTGGACTCTTTCTTTTGCTGTGCAAAAGCTTTTTATCTTGATGAAATCCCAATAGTTCATTTTTGCCCTGGCTTCCCTTGCCTTTGGCGATGTTTCTAGGAAGAAGTTGCTGAGGCTGAGGTCGAAGAGGTTGCTACCTGTGTTCTCCTTTAGGATGTTGATGGACTCCTGTCTCACGTTTAGGTCTTTCAACCATTTGGAGTCTATTTTTGTGTGTGGTGTAAGGAAATGGTCCAGTTTCATTCTTCTACATGTGGCTGTCCAATTTTCCCAACACCATTTGTTGAAGAGACTGTCTTTATTCCACTGGACATTCTTTCCTGCTTTGTCAAAGATTAGTTGACCACAGAGTTGAGTTGAAGGTACATTTCTGGGCTCTCTATTCTGTTCCATTGATCTATGTGTTTGTTTTTGTGCCAGTACCATACTGTCTTGATGATGACAGCTTTGTAATAGAGCTGAAAGTCTGGAATTGTGATGCCGCCAGCTTTGCTTTTCTTTTTCAATATTCCTCTGGCTATTCGGGGTCTCTTCTGGTTCCATACAAATTTTAGGATTATTTGTTCCATTTCTTTGAAAAAAGTGGATGGTATTTTGATGGGGATTGCATTGAATGTGTAGATTGCTCTAAGTAGCATTGACAGCTTCACAATGTTTGTTCTTCTAATCCATGAGCATGGAATGTTTTTCCATTTCTTTGTGTCTTCCTCAATTTCTTTCATGAGTATTTTATAGTTTTCTGAGTACAGATCCTTTCCCTCTTTGGTTAGATTTATTCCTAGGTATCTTATGTTTTGGGTGCAAGTGTAAATGGGATTGACTCCTTAATTTGTCTCTCTTCTGTCTTCTTGTTGGTGTATAAGAATGCCACTGATTTCTGTGCATTGATTTCATATCCTCCCACATTACTGAATTCCTGTATGAGTTCTAGCAGTTTTGGGGTGGAGTCTTTTGGGTTTTCCACGTACAGTATCATATCATCTGCAAAGACTGAGAGTTTGACTTCTTCTTTGCCAATTTGGATGCCTTTGATTTCTTTTTGTTGTCTGACTGCTGTGGCTAGAATTCCTAATACTATGTTGAATAGCAGTGGTGATAATGGACATCCCTGCCGCATTCCTGACCTTAGGGGCAAAGCTCTCAGTTTTTCCCCATTGAGAATGATATTCGCTGTGGGTTTTTCATAGATGGCTTTTATGATATTGAGTTATGTACCCTCTATCCCTATAC
The DNA here is from genome assembly GCF_003265705.2 of Callorhinus ursinus. Taxonomy (NCBI): domain Eukaryota; kingdom Metazoa; phylum Chordata; class Mammalia; order Carnivora; family Otariidae; genus Callorhinus; species Callorhinus ursinus. Next base: position 9,632 of record NW_027398157.1, read on the forward strand.
TCTGAAGACTTTTTTTTTTTAAAGATTTTATTTATTTATTTGACAGAGAGAGACACAGTGAGAGAGGGAACACAAGCAGGAGGAGTGGGAGAGGGAGAAGCGAAGCAGGCTTCCCGCGGAGCAGGGAGCCCGATGCGGGGCTCGATCCCAAGACCCTGGGATCATGACCTGAGCCGAAGGCAGATGCTTAACGACTGAGCCACCCAGGCGCCCCACTCTGAAGACTTTTGATCAAGAAAGGATGCTGTACTTTGTCAAATGCTTTTTCTGCATCTACTGAGAGGATCATATGGTTCTTGTTCTTTCTTTTGTTAATGTATTGTATCACGTTGATTGATTTGTGGATGTTGAACCAACCTTGCAGCCCAGGGATAAATCCCACTTGGTCGTGGTGAATAATCCTTTTAATGTACTGTTGGATCCTATTCGCTAGTATTTTGGTGAGAATTTTTGCCTCCATGTTCATCAAGGATATTGGTCTGTAATTCTCCTTTTAGATGGGGTCTTTGTCTGGTTTGGGGATCAAGGTAATGATGGCCTTCATTAAACGAGTTTGGATGTTTTCCTTCCATTTCTATTTTTTGGAACAGTTTCAGAAGAATAGGTATCAATTCTTCTTTAAATGTTTGATAGAATTCCCCTGGGAAGCCATCTGGCCCTGGGATTTTGTTTGTTGGGAAATTTTGATGACTGCTTCAATTTCCTTAGTGGTTATAGGTCTGTTCAGCTTTTCTATTTCTTCCTGGTTCAGTTTTGGTAGTTGATACATCTCTAGGAATGCATCCATTTCTTCCAGATTATCTAATTTGATGGCATATAGTTGCTCATAATATGTTCTTATAATTGTTTGTATTTCTTTGGTGTTGGTTGTGATCTCTCCTCTTTCATTCATGATATTGTTGATTTGGGTCATTTCTCTTTTCTTTTTGATAAGTCTGGCCAGGGGTGTATCAATCTTGTTAATTCTTTCAAAGAACCAACTCCTAGTTTCGTTGATCTGTTCTACTATTCTTTTGGTTTCTATTTCATTGACTTCTGCTCTGATTTTATTATTTCTCTTCTCCTGCTGGGTTTAGGCTTTCTTTGCTGTTTTTACTCTAGCTCCTTTAGGTGTAGGGTTAGGTTGTGTATTTGAGACCCTTCTTGTTTCTTGAGAAAGGCTTGTATTGCTAGATACTTTCCTCTTAGGACTGCCTTTGCCGCATCCCAAAGATTTTGAACAGTTGTGTTTTCATTTTCATCGGTTTCCATGAATTTTTTTAAATTCTTCTTTAATTTCCTGGTTGACCCATTCATTCTTTAGTAGGATGCTCTTTAGCCTCCATGTATTTGAGTTCTTTCCGACTTTCCTCT
>NW_027398157.1:11084-13282 GCF_003265705.2 Callorhinus ursinus
GAGTTCTAGTTTCAAAGCATTGTGGTCTGAAAAGATGCAGGGAATAATCCCAATCTTTTGGTATCGGTGGAGACCTGATTTGTGACCTAGGATGTGATCTATTCTGGAGACTGTTCCATGGGCACTAGAGAAGAATGTGTATTCCGTTGCTTTGGGATGGAATGTTCTGAATATGTCTGTGAAGTCCATTTGGTCCAGTGTGTCATTTAAAGTTTTTATTTCCTTTTCATCTTTTGCTTAGATGATCTGTCCATTTCAGTGAGTGGGGTGTTAAAGTCCCCCACTATTATTGTATTATTGTCGATGTGTTTCTTTGCTTTGGTATTAATTGGCTTATATAATTGTCTGCTCCCATGTTAGGGGCATAGATATTGACAATTGTTAGATCTTCTTGTTGGATAGACCCTTTAAGTAAGATATAGTGTCCTTCCTCATTTCTTATCACAGTCTTTGGTTTAAAATCTAATTTGTCTGATATAAGGATTGCCACCCCAGTTTTCTTTTGATGTCCATTAGCATGGTAAATGGTTTTCCACCCCCTCACTTTCAATCTGGGGGTGTCTTTGGGTCTAAAATGAGTCTCTTGCAGACAGCATATCGATGGGTCTTGTTTTTTAATCCAATCTGATAGCCTGTGTCTTTTGATTGGGGCATTGAGCCCATTTACATTCAGGGTAACTATTGAAAGATATGAATTTAGTGCCATTGTATTGCCTGTAAGGTGACTGTGACTGTATATTGTCTGTGTTCCTTTCTGATCTATGCTGCTTTTAGGCTCTCTCTTTGCTAAGAGGACCCCTTTCAATATTTCTTGGAGGGGTAGTTTCCTGTTTGCAAATTCCTTTAGTTTTTGTTTGTCCTGGAAGCTTTTTATCTCTCCTTCTATTTTCAATGACAACCTAGCTGGATATAGTATTCTTGGCTGCATATTTTTCTCGTTTAGTGCTCTGAAGATAGCATGCCAGTCCTTTCTGGCCTACCAGGTCTCTGTGGATAGGTCTGTTGCCAATCTAATGTTTCTACCATTGTAGGTTACAGATCTCTTCTCCCCAGCTGCTTTCAGAATTTTCTCTTTGTCTCTGAGACTCGTAAGTTTTACTATTAGATGTTGGGGTTTTGACCTATTTTTATTGATTTTGAGAAGGGTTCTCTGTGCCTCCTGGATTTTGATGCCTGTTTCCTTCCCCACATGAGGGAAGTTCTCTGTTATATTTTGCTCCAATATATCTTCTGCCCCTCTCTCTCTTCTTCTTCTGGGATCCCAATTATTCTAATGTTGTTTCATCTTATGGTATCGCTTATCTCTCGAATTCTGCCCTCGTGAACCAGTAGTTGTTTATCTCTCTTTTTCTCAGCTTCTTTATTTTCCATCATTTGGTCTTCTATATCACTGATTCTCTCTTCTGCCTCATTTATCCTAGCAGTTAGCGCCCCCATTTTTGATTGCACCTATTTGATTAATAGCCTTTTTGATTTTGATTTTGACTTGTTTAGATTTTAGTTCTTTTATTTCTCCAGAAAGGGTTTCTCTAATAACTTCCATGCTTTTTTCAAGCCCAGCTAGTAGATATAAAATCATGATTCTGAACTCTAGGTCCAACATCATACTAATGTCCATATTGAGTAGGTCCCTGTCAGTCGATGCTACCTCTTGTTCTTTTTGTTGAGGTGATTTTTTTTCCGTCTTGTCATTTTGTCCAGAGGAGAATAGATGAATGAGAGAACAAAATGCTAACAGGGTAACAATGTCGCCAGAAAATATACTCTAAACATATTAGAAAAGATCTGAAACAAGGGGAAAAGAAAGGGAAAGAAAGAAGAAAAAGATAAAAACAAAGAAAAACAGAACAAAACAAAACAAAACACAATATGATCAAATATGATCAGGCTGGTGCATAGATCAGTGCCACACACTAGATTTTGGGTGTATTTTGGTCTGTTAGAAGAAAGTGCCTCCCAAAATTTCAAAGAAAGAAAAACATATATGTACAAAAATAAGGGTTGATACGATGAAGGGATGGAATATGACTGTTAAGATGAAAATTATAAAAAATTTATAAAAGGAATTGATAAGATAAGAAGTTGTTTGAAAAAAGAAAGGAGAGGATTTAAAAAAAAGAAAAAAGAGAAAAAAAGGGGAGAAAATGTGATCATGCAGAAGACTAGAACAAAGCCATACCCTAGAGATTTAGGGTATA